>NC_135484.1:753855-932010 GCF_052094955.1 Ictidomys tridecemlineatus | reverse complement strand
GCAGATGGACGTTACACACTTGCCAGAATTTGGAAAATTAAAATATTTACATGTTACAGTTGATACTTCTTCTGGATTTTTAATGGGCTCCCTTCATGCCGGAGAAAAAACTAAAGATGTTATAGCTCATTGCTTACAAAATTTTGCCACTGTGGGTGTTCCTAAACAGTTAAAAACTGATAACGCTCCTGGTTATACGTCTAACTCTTTTAAACAATTTTGCTCATCATTTGGCATTACTCATATAACAGGAATCCCATACAATCCACAGGGTCAAGGCATAGTTGAAAGAGCTCATCAAACTATTAAAATGTACTTATTAAAACAAAAGGAAGGAATTGGAAAAGGGTATATATCCCCCAAAGATAAACTTAAAATAACCCTTTTTACTCTAAACTTTCTAAATTTGGATTCATCAGGACTTAGTGCTGCGGAAAGACATATGTATCCGAAAAATGTACATAAGCCTAAGGTACTTTGGAAAGATATTCTAACAGGACAATGGAAAGGTCCGGACCCAGTAATAGTCTGGAGTCGGGGCTCCGTCTGTGTTTTTCCACAGGAGGAACAGCAACCAATTTGGATTCCAGAGAGATTAACTAAAACAATTTCTACAGAAAAAGAAGATGATTTGACTCAAATCCATAACAGCTGATATCCAGAGCTCCAGCTTGGCTATTCTTACATCTACAACAGTGATTTACCACGGTGCCTTTTTCAATATCTATTTTATTATTACATTTTTCCCACATCATAAGGTTCTATTTTATTTATTTATTTATTTTCTCTTTCTTTTTGAGCTCATACAAACCTAGGTTAATGTTTTTCTGATCAGTTTTATTTTTTGACTGTGTTTTATTTTTTTTTAACTGTAAAGTTTTTAAACATTGCAATGGAGATTTCACCTAGGTATAGCTACAAGGCCTTTATTTACTATTGTCCTATATGTTCTATGTTATGTATGCACTGTTTTGTGTTGTATGTCTGTATGTGTGTATGTCCATATTTCATTTATAAGGAGCGCTCATGTATAAATAGATATAAATGGATCCAAAAAAAAAAAAAAAAAAAAAAAAAAAAATCACGTGACTTATATGGTTTAATTTAAATTAGGTAAACAGCTGTTATAAATTTTGCTTTTAAAGGTGGTTAACAGATCTGTTTGTTTACTTTCACCTTTCCTTTTCATTATATTTAACAATTCTGTTCAAGATAATGTCTCTTTAGCACCATGGCCAGAATTCCCATCTCCATCCCAATGCCGGTGAAGACTAAGATAAAACCAAACTACAACTTCTATGATAGCTATCACAGTAAACATATAAAACTGATACATCAATCAATATAACTCAATAAGTATCCTCAATCAAGGACTTAATTTACTTTGGGAGAAAATGGACATATTGACAGACTCCTCCACTTTGAACTGCTCAATCAAGGACTTAATTTACTTTGGGAGGAAATGGACATATTGATAGACTCCTCCACTTTGAACTGCTTACACAACTTGCCTGGACTATGTATCACCTGTATGCATTGTGCTCTATTTGTTGATACAGTGAATTATGGTAGTGCTGAAATATCTTAGCTGCTGTGTCACCAGTGTTACTGTTCTTCCTAAGGAGCCGTCAATTGGCTTGGTGTCGTGGCATTTCTGTATCTTCCTCCCTTCTACTAGTGATGGTCTAAAACTTGGGGGCCAACAGAGGTGAGGCAAGAACCTCACCCCCCCACTGGCACCAAAGTTAAATTTGGGGGCCAACAGAGGTGAGGCAAGAACCTCACCCCCCCACTGGTGCTTAGGCCTATCCACAAGCATGGCTATGCTAGACCGGTAGTCAGTGACGGGTTGATCTGATTACAGTGGATTCAACCTAAGACAGGAAACTGACGTGTAAAAGTCAGTTCTCCCATGACGGGTAAGAACCACATGTTAAATTGGACAACCTACCAGGCACGGTCCCTAGCCACATTGCCATTGCTTAATTAAACAGAAGGGGGCAGATGCTAGGAGCCACTGCAAAGTATTACATTCATATGGAAATTGGGCTCCTACTGTTCACTTAGGCCCATTTGGGGACTCAAGTTACAAGACTCCTGGAGAGTTCCCATTGGTTGGGGAAGGATGGTAGGAGGGTGTTCCGGGGGAAGTGGAGCCCCCCGGGTCCGGTAGGGACACACGTGTGTGGGTGTGTGGACCGGCTTGTTAGGGGGACGCACACGGCCTCTCACAAAATAAAACTTTGTTTCAGTTCCATCTGGCTTGTGTTTTTGTGCTCAGCCGGATTGCAGCATCGCAAGCCGGCGTGCACTGACAGCGACCCGCGAAAGCGCCCAGCAGGAAGGCAGCAGGTGAAAACAGCAGCGGGCAGAAGCGGAGCCAAGGCTCACGCGGCCCCCGCCGTCCAGCCTGCAGCACACGGCTCTCAGATCTGCATGTTCCCGCCTCTCCACAGACCCACGGCTCTCAGATCTGCGTGTTCCCTCCTCTCCACAGGCCCACGGCTCTCAGATCTGCGTGTTCTCTCCTCTCCACAGACCCACGGCTCTCAGATCTGCGTGTTCCCTCCTCTCCACAGGCCCATGGCTCTCAGATCTGCGTGTTCTCTCCTCTCCACAGGCCCATGGCTCTCAGATCTGCGTGTTCTCTCTTCTCCACAGACCCACGGCTCTCAGATCTGCGTGTTCTGTCCTCTCCACAGACCCACGGCTCTCAGATCCGCGTGTTCTCTCTTCTCCACAGGCCCACGGCTCTCAGATCTGCATGTTCCCACCTCTCCACAGACCCACGGCTCTCAGATCTGCGTGTTCTCTCCTCTCCACAGACCCACGGCTCTCAGATCTGCGTGTTCTCTCCTCTCCACAGGCCCATGGCTCTCAGATCTGCGTGTTCTCTCCTCTCCACAGGCCCACGGCTCTCAGATCTGCGTGTTCCCTCCTCTCCACAGACCCACAGCTCTCAGATCTGCGTGTTCCCTCCTCTCCACAGGCCCACGGCTCTCAGATCTGCGTGTTCCCTCCTCTCCACAGGCCCATGGCTCTCTGATCTGCGTGTTCTCTCCTCTCCACAGGCCCATGGCTCTCAGATCTGCGTGTTCTCTCCTCTCCACAGACCCACGGCTCTCAGATCTGCGTGTTCTCTCCTCTCCACAGGCCCACGGCTCTCAGATCTGCGTGTTCCCTCCTCTCCACAGACCCATGGCTCTCAGATCTGCGTGTTCCCTCCTCTCCACAGGCCCATGGCTCTCAGATCTACGTGTTCCCTCCTCTCCACAGGCCCACGGCTCTCAGATCTGCGTGTTCCTGCCTCTCCACAGACCCACGGCTCTCAGATCTGCGTGTTCTCTCCTCTCCACAGGCCCACGGCTCTCAGATCTGCGTGTTCTCTCCTCTCCACAGGCCCACGGCTCTCAGATCTGAGTGTTCTCTCCTCTCCACAGGCCCACGGCTCTCAGATCTGCGTGTTCTCTCCTCTCCACAGACCCACGGCTCTCAGATCTGCGTGTTCTCTCCTCTCCACAGACCCACGGCTCTCAGATCTACGTGTTCCCTCCTCTCCACAGGCCCACGGCTCTCAGATCTGCGTGTTCCCGCCTCTCCACAGACCCACGGCTCTCAGATCTGCGTGTTCTCTCCTCTCCACCGACCCACGGCTCTCAGATCTGCGTGTTCTGTCCTCTCCACAGACCCACGGCTCTCAGATCCGCGTGTTCTCTCTTCTCCACAGGCCCACGGCTCTCAGATCTGCATGTTCCCGCCTCTCCACAGACCCACGGCTCTCAGATCTGCGTGTTCCCTCCTCTCCACAGGCCCACGGCTCTCAGATCTGCGTGTTCTCTCCTCTCCACAGACCCACGGCTCTCAGATCTGCGTGTTCCCTCCTCTCCACAGGCCCATGGCTCTCAGATCTGCGTGTTCTCTCCTCTCCACAGGCCCATGGCTCTCAGATCTGCGTGTTCTCTCTTCTCCACAGACCCACGGCTCTCATATCTGCGTGTTCTGTCCTCTCCACAGACCCACGGCTCTCAGATCCGCGTGTTCTCTCTTCTCCACAGGCCCACGGCTCTCAGATCTGCATGTTCCCTCCTCTCCACAGGCCCACGGCTCTCAGATCTGCGTGTTCTCTCCTCTCCACAGACCCACGGCTCTCAGATCTGCGTGTTCCCTCCTCTCCACAGGCCCACGGCTCTCAGATCTGCGTGTTCTCTCCTCTCCACAGGCCCATGGCTCTCAGATCTGCGTGTTCTCTCCTCTCCACAGGCCCACGGCTCTCAGATCTGCGTGTTCCCGCCTCTCCACAGGCCCACGGCTCTCAGATCTGCGTGTTCTCTCCTCTCCACAGGCCCACGGCTCTCAGATCTACGTGTTCCCTCCTCTCCACAGGCCCACGGCTCTCAGATCTGCGTGTTCCCGCCTCTCCACAGACCCACGGCTCTCAGATCTGCGTGTTCTCTCCTCTCCACAGACCCACGGCTCTCAGATCTGCGTGTTCTCTCCTCTCCACAGACCCACGGCTCTCAGATCTGCATGTTCTCTCCTCTCCACAGACCCACGGCTCTCAGATCTGCGTGTTCCCGCCTCTCCACAGGCCCACGGCTCTCAGATCTGCGTGTTCTCTCCTCTCCACAGGCCCACGGCTCTCAGATCTGCGTGTTCTCTCCTCTCCACAGGCCCACGGCTCTCAGATCTGCATGTTCTCTCCTCTCCACAGACCCACGGCTCTCAGATCTGCGTGTTCCCGCCTCTCCACAGGCCCACGGCTCTCAGATCTGCGTGTTCTCTCCTCTCCACAGGCCCACGGCTCAGATCTGCCTGTTCTCTCCTCTCCACAGACCCACGGCTCTCAGATCTGCGTGTTCCCTCCTCTCCACAGACCCACGGCTCTCAGATCTGCGTGTTCTCTACTCTCCACAGACCCACGGCTCTCAGATCTGCGTGTTCCCTCCTCTCCACAGACCCACGGCCCTCAGATCTGCATGTTCTCTCCTCTCCACAGGCCCACGGCTCTCAGATCTGCGTGTTCCCTCCTCTCCACAGACCCACGGCTCTCAGATCTGCGTGTTCCCTCCTCTCCACAGGCCCACGGCTCTCAGATCTACGTGTTCCCTCCTCTCCACAGGCCCACGGCTCTCAGATCTGCGTGTTCCTGCCTCTCCACAGACCCACGGCTCTCAGATCTGCGTGTTCTCTCCTCTCCACAGGCCCACGGCTCTCAGATCTGTTTGTTCTCTCCTCTCCACAGGCCCACGGCTCTCAGATCTGAGTGTTCTCTCCTCTCCACAGGCCCACGGCTCTCAGATCTGCGTGTTCTCTCCTCTCCACAGACCCACGGCTCTCAGATCTGCGTGTTCTCTCCTCTCCACAGACCCACGGCTCTCAGATCTACGTGTTCCCTCCTCTCCACAGGCCCACGGCTCTCAGATCTGCGTGTTCCCGCCTCTCCACAGACCCACGGCTCTCAGATCTGCGTGTTCTCTCCTCTCCACAGACCCACGGCTCTCAGATCTGCGTGTTCTGTCCTCTCCACAGACCCACGGCTCTCAGATCCGCGTGTTCTCTCTTCTCCACAGGCCCACAGCTCTCAGATCTGCATGTTCCCGCCTCTCCACAGACCCACGGCTCTCAGATCTGCGTGTTCTCTCCTCTCCACAGACCCACGGCTCTCAGATCTGCGTGTTCTCTCCTCTCCACAGACCCACGGCTCTCAGATCTGCGTGTTCTCTCCTCTCCACAGGCCCACGGCTCTCAGATCTGCGTGTTCCCGCCTCTCCACAGGCCCACGACTCTCAGATCTGCGTGTTCTCTCCTCTCCACAGGCCCACGGCTCTCAGATCTACGTGTTCCCTCCTCTCCACAGGCCCACGGCTCTCAGATCTGCGTGTTCCCGCCTCTCCACAGACCCACGGCTCTCAGATCTGCGTGTTCCCGCCTCTTCACAGGCCCACGGCTCTCAGATCTGCGTGTTCTCTCCTCTCCACAGACCCACGGCTCTCAGATCTGTGTGTTCCCTCCTCTCCACAGACCCACGGCTCTCAGATCTGCGTGTTCTCTCCTCTCCACCGGCCCACGGCTCTCAGATCTGCGTGTTCTCTCCTCTCCACAGGCCCCCGGCTCTCAGATCTGCGTGTTCTCTCCTCTCCACAGGCCCACGGCTCTCAGATCTGCGTGTTCTCTCCTCTCCACAGGCCCACGGCTCTCATATCTGCATGTTCTCTCCTCTCCACAGGCCCACGGCTCTCAGATCTGCGTGTTCTGTCCTCTCGACAGACCCACGGCTCTCAGATCTGCATGTTCCCGCCTCTCCACGGGCCCACGGCTCTCAGATCTGCGTGTTCAGCCTCTCCATAGACACACGGCTCTCAGATCTCATGTTCTTTGCTCTCCACAGGCCCACTGGGGTTTCTGGGCCTGGGTTTTGAAGCACACCCCAGTTTCCACGCACAGCGCAGGAGCACAGACGGGCCTCCCGTGGCCCCGAGCTGCGTGTGGAGCTCTGGGGGGCACAGCAGGGCCCCATGGCGCACCCTGATCTGGCCTGGCGAGGGGAGGCGGCAGCAGTGAGTCCCCGGCCCTCGTCCCCCTCCCCCAGGAAGCCACCGTCTGGCTCCATTTGGTTTTGGGGGATCCCATGCCAGGTCTGTGCGTGGCCTACAGGGGAGCGTCCCAGGGTCAGAGGTACGTGGTGGCCACAGGGGAGCATCCCAGTGTCTGTCAGAGGGACGTGGTGGCCACAGGGGAGCGTCCCAATGTCTGTCAGAGGGACGCAGTGGCCACAGGAGAGCTTCCAGGGTCAGAGGGACGTGGTGGCCACAGGGGAGTGTCCCAGTGTCTGTCAGAGGGACGTGGTGGCCACAGGGGAGCGTCCCAATGTCTGTCAGAGGGACGTGGTGGCCACAGGGGAGCGTCCCAGTGTCTGTCAGAGGGACCTGGGGCAGGCCCAAGGGGCAGACCTGACACATCAAGGCTGCAGCCTCGCTGCCCTCGGGCACATTCCAGGCTCACAGGAAGGTGAGACATTCCCTGGGGAGGAAAGCAACATGCCAGCAGCTTCCAGAAGCTGAACGCCCTGCACCATGTCCCTCTCCTCTGCACTCAGTCCACGTGTGTGAGGAGAAGGATCCGCAGCCGAGGGCGCTGCTCCAGGAGGCGGGCCGGCCCTGCAGGACAGCCGTCCCCCGGCCACGGGGCAGAGTCTGAGCCAGCGCTTCCTCCCCAGGGCCCGGAGCCGTCAGGACTGCAGGAGTGGAGGGGCAGGGCCAGGGTCGTCCTGCAGGCCCCTGAGGACAGGGACGGGGCCGCGCCTGGACACCACGTACCCCGGGGAGTCCAGGCAGCTCTGGGTACGGCCCTGGCCCAGGACCCAGCTTCCAGGGTGAGCAAGTGCAGGTTCTTCCCCACGTTCCTGTCCTTCCGTCGCCGTGGACAGGAGAGGCCCTCCTGGGGCTGTGCCGTCCTTTATGGCTGACACCCAGGGATACACACCCGGTGGCCACTGGAAGTCAGCCTGGCCCCCAGGATTCAGGAAACCCAGGAAGCTCCCGCCAGAGCTCTCCTTGTTTGTCTTCCTCAGGGTCAGAAGACAGTTCAGATGTGCTCAGAAGCAGCCGCCTCACTTGGAAAAGTAAAGGAGAGAAGGAAACCGAGTCCCCTCGCGGGAAGGGGCTCCGGGACTCAGGTGTGCAGAGGCGGCCTGGGAATGTGCCCCCAGGGCTCCTCCCTCACGGGCCACGCCCAGGGGCCTGAGTCAGGGGCATTTCCCACAGCTAACCGCCGACCTCAGAGCCCGGTTCCTAGAACCTCGCAGAACCACCCCAACCACCTGCACGGCCTCCGTCACAGTAAAGTCCTCAGCGTCACGAATGAGTGAGCAAAGGCTCCACTGAACGGGAGAACAGCTGAATTGACACGCGCTGCACAGTGCGGAGCTGAAGGAGCCTGCCTCATGGTCAGGGCCCGTGGGCATCTCAAGAAGCATCTGCCGACAGAGGGCCACTCGGGTCCGGAAGCTGAGCTCCATGAGAGGGCTCTGGGGACCCTGCTCTCTAGAGAGAAGGCAGAGCTCCCAGCCGTCCGAGGAGGCCTCCTGAGGAACCCAGGGGCACCCAGGCCCCCTGCCCCCGGACACAATCCAGGTTGGGTGGTCAGATCTTGATCCTGCATCAGAATGAAGGAGACACTGAAAAGTAGTCCCTTCAGGGATGATTGGAAGGGAGCTGTCTCTCCTTGAGAATTCCCACAGCTTTGGCTCTGTTTCAGGAGCTGCTCTGCGCCACGTTGGGAGGAGACCCTGACGGTGTGCAGACACTGGGGAAAACACTGGTGTCAGACAGAAGCCAGCGCTAGACGTGGCTGACACCGCAGAAGGAATCGACGCTTCTGTGACGACAACAGGTGCGTTCTCGCGTCTGTAGCCGCCACCTCGCCAACACGCCCGGCCGGCCACATCTGCAAGCAACACAAACAGCAGCAGCAACCACAGAGGCACCTCCACTTCCCGGATGGGTCCTGGAACCTCAAGTTAAAAATGGCGGCTCTCCTCATTCACCACTTGTTTTCAACAGCCCTTGAAACTCTGGCCAGCGCAATCAGGCAAAAGAAATCCAAGAGTCACAAATAGGAAAAGAGGAGCTCAAAGTCTACCTTTTTGCTGTGACCTGATTCTATATTTAGAAGACCCAAAAAACTCCACCAGAAGGCTTCAGGAACTCATAAATGACTTCATCAAAGTCGCCAAAGACAAAATTAACACTCACAGATCAATTGTTTTTATACACCAACAATGACCCAGCTGAAAGCGAAATCAGGAAAACTACTCCATTCACAACAGCCTCAAAAACAACGCCTAGGAATCGATCCAACAAGAGAGGTGAGAGACCTCCACCATAGAAACCGCAGAACACTGAAGACAGAAATCGAAGAGTCGGAAAGATCTCCCAGATAGGCAGATGGATACTGTGAAATGGCTGCACTACCAGAAGGGCCACACAGATGTAATGTGATTCCTATTAAAATCCCAATGACATTCTTCACAGAAATACAAAAGGTGGTCATGAAATGAATTTGAAAAACACCAGAGGCCCAGAAGAGCCAAAGCCACCTTAGTGAGAAAATGAAGCAGGGGCCTCACAATACCAGGCCTTAAACTGAACCACAGCCAGAAGCAGCCTGGTGCTGGCCCCCAACAGACTTGGAGACCAGCGGAGCAGAAGGCACAGACACACCCACGTAAGAGAGGCATAGACAGAGGCGCAGGGCAGAAAGCCAGCCTCTTACAGATGGCTCTGGGAAAACCGGAGTCCATGGTGGTGGAATGAATCCCTCGACCTGCACAAAGCTCAGCCAAAGTGCCCGGGCCCCCAGGATCTGCAACTCCAAAAAAAATGAGGAACCAACTTCCTCAACCAGAAGTAAGATCTTCCCTGCAGCACAAGAAGTGAAATCCAGAATCAACAAACAGGACGGCTCAGATCAGCAAGCTTCACGAGAGCGATTCCACAGAACAGGAGAAGGTCTTTCCACCCGCACCTCAGATAGAGCACTGATCTCCAGAATATACAGAAAAACTCAAAACCTTAGCAACAAAGACAAAAAACCAATGACCCAGTTCACAAGTGGACAAAGGAACTGAGCAGACAAAGGAACCCTCCACAGAAGAAGGAATATAAATGGTGAAGAAATATGAAAACGCCTTCCACGTCTCTAGCAATCGGAGAAGTGAATTAAAACTAGGCTGAGATCCCATCCCGCTCCAGTCAGAATGGCAATTATCAAGAACGCAATACCCTTAAATGATGGCACGGATGTGGGGACAAAGGTCCGCTCCTCCACTGCGGGTGGGACGGCAAGTTGGTCAGCCCTCCGGAGAGCACTGTGGAGATTCCTCAGAAAACTAGGAAAGGAAGCGCCATTTGACCCACTGTCTCACTCCTCAGGATAAAGCCAAAGGCCTCAAATCAGCAAACTACAGTGACCATCCACGTCGATATTTACAGCTGTTCAATCCACAATCGCTCAGCTGTGGAACTGACCAGGTGCCCTTCAACAGATGAGAGGATACAGAAAAGAGGAGTGAGATCATGGCGTTCACCAGCAAATGGATGAGCTGGAGACTGTCTCGCTGAGTGGTTAAGCCAGTGCCCGAAATCTAGTTGCCAACTGTTCCCCTGATGAGCAGGTGCTGACTCCTCACTGGGCCCGGAGAACAGAAGTACTTTGGATTAGACAAAGGGCAATGAAGGGAAGGGCAGGGATGGAATGGCAAAGACAGTGGGTGGATCCACATCACTCTCCTGTGTCCACATGTGAAGAGATGACCAGAGATGACCACCGGGCGCCCACGGGATCCTGATCCAGGTCTGTCAGAACACACTCTGTGTCGCGTGCACCCGCCGAGGTGGAGGTGAGCTGCTGGGGAAAACTGCTCTCCGGCTCCTGCTGGAGGAAGGCTCACGCAGCCCCGTGCAGGTGGCTGGTGCTGAGGAGGTGACAGAGCCAGCAGCAGGACTGGGACGCAGTGAAGAAACACCGGGCAGGGGAGAGCCAGCCAGATGCCAGGGGACACCCTGAAGCCTTGTGCAGTCGCAGCCCAGCAGACCCCAACCAGGCAGAACCTGAGACAGGGCGGCAGGAACCCTGAGCTACAGGGCAGCGCTCCGCCTGGGGACAAGTGTGCTGGCCCTGCAGCGGGCCTGGGAGCGTCTGGGAGGGAGGCAGTGAGGTTCAGGTGGCCGCGGAGAGTGCACTTAGCCTGCGTGCGGAGCTGTGCAGAGGTCCCCTCTCCCAGGGGAGCAGGGCGTGGGCACGCTAACGGAGGGAGCGGGCCCAGGGTGCCTGCAGAGGCCGGCGGGTCCGAGGGGAAGAGCTGAGTCTCCAGGGACAGCAGAGGCAGCCCACACACAGGACACTCCAGGCCGCTTCTGTTCTGGCTTTGACAGCAGCAGCCACGGAGAGACTGTGACCTGAGGTGGCCGGGCACCGAGCGGCACCTCACCAGGCTCCCCTGGCTGCTTCACACTAATGCAGGTGGACAGTGACCCCACGAGACACCTGGTGCCTTGCGGTGCAGTCGCAGCCCGCTTCCCACTCACACGACCCCTCCTCCGAGGCTCAGGAGACGACTGTGCTCTGCAGAGACGCCCTTCCCAGTGGGCCTCTGGACGCAGCAGAGCCACGTGGTGCTGGGAGGGAGGGCCCGGCCCTGCTCCTCCCAGGCGCCCACCCTGGAGGGCCAAGGGCAGCCAGCCTGGCCTGAGTGAGGGGCAGGGGTGACCCTCGCTCCCCAGGCGTCTCCCAAGGCCCTGCTGGGCACGCTCCCAGAGTCAGCCAGACCTTGGTCACCTGCGTCCAACCCACCCACGTTTCAGGATGATATTGGACTTCTCACCAAGCAGAGGGTGTTCCAACCCTGATCCTGCATGAGGGACCAGTGTGAGAAGCCTGGGGGCAGGAGGCGTGTGTCCATGGTGGGGTGTCCAGGGCCCCTGGCACCCACCCCTGACAGGCCTCCCGGGGGCAGAGATCGCACTGGTGCTCTGGCGTCCCCAGGAAGAAGGCCCGGGCTGTGAACAAGCCACGCAGTGCCCCGCGGCCAGTGCCCACCCTGTGCTGTGCAGCCGGCCTTGGGCAGCCGTGAGTCATGGGGCTGGCTGGCACCGGGGCTGCAGCCAGGTGCTGGGCCTGCAGATGCTCCGGCTGTCAGTGAGCTGTGTGCACACGCAAAGTCACTCCTGGGGTCAGAGCCCAGCGGCCATCTGGGCCTGCCATAGCTAGACATGGCAGTTCCCTGGGATCACCAGCGCGTCCCACGGAGAGCAGGTGCTCAGGTGGGCCCGGCTCAGCATCACACCTGGCGGCCACAGCAAAGGCTGCCCATGCGTGTCCAGACCAGGAGGCCATCCCAGGAGGGTAGGGTCTCTCCTTCCCCAGGCCGCCCCGCCCGCCCCACAAGCCCGAGGTCAGGATTCCCAGAGGGCAGCAGGAAGGACGGTCAGTGCCGCTGGCTGGAAGGAGGCAGCCGGGGCCTAAGGAGAAGGGCGCACCCCGAGGGGCAGAGGGCCTGGTGCAGGGGAGGTGACAGGGAGACACAGCCCTCTGTCAGGAGGCCTCCTGGTGGCCACAGGTCTGGTGAGGACTGAGAGGTTCACTTGGGCATTTCTTCAACTTTCAAAATTGTAGGGTCACCAGCGGCACCGATCTCCTCCACGCCCTTCGCACCGTGGCCTCACGGTTTCTAGAACAAAACGTGCAGCACACCAGGGTTCACGTCCACGTTCTCCACGGTGACGCACCCGTCCCTCCGTCTCTCTGGTTCCCAGCGCCGTTCCAGAGTTCCAGAACACCTTCTCTCTCGTGGCCAGAGAGGAGAGAAAGGAAGGGGCCGGAAGGGGCCGGAAGGGGCCGGAAGGGCCCACCTCCTCAGCTCCCTCCCAGGGGTCCACCAGCATTAGGAAGCCGGCAGACGGGTCCGTCCACTGGTGAGGCCAGAGCCTCACGACCCAGCCGCGCCCTGGAAGCTCCCGCTCTGGACATGGCCCCCTGGGACCAAGCCTCCGACAGGAGAACCTGGGCGACTCTCGGGACCCACTCCATCTCAACACCAGCCACAGAGCAGAGTCCAAGCCGCCGGGAGAAGTAAAAATCGCAGAAGGCTGAGAGAGAGCGCTTCAGATTCGTTAGAGACTGAAGGAGGGGAGGTCTGCCCTCTCCACATGGGTCCCCTGTGAGCAAGGGCAAAACGTGCCTCGGCGACCCTTTACCCAGAGCCATCGATGCTTCCAGAAAGGGAGCCTTGGGGCTTGGATGTGGGACTCAGAGTCTGGTCCTGGGTCAGCAGGTCAGGGCTCCGGTTTTAGAAGACTCTGCAAGTGACTCTCCAATCAGAGCCAGTGTGACCCAGGAGCCTTCCAGACAGCCCCAAACCCGCTGCGACCGCCAGAGTCGGCCTCACCCGTCTTTCTCCCCAGGGTGCCGCCCAGGCATCCTGCTCCCTGACCACGTCCACCCCCACACACTTTCTCCTTAGCAAAAGCCTTCCTCTTTCAGCTTCATTGACGAAACTTGATTCTCACGTCTTCTCGCACTGACTGCTGGTTTTTTCTGCCTTATTTTATTTTCTTCTTTTGATTGACATCATAATCCTTTAAATAACTCTGAATTAGACAAAATTACTTTTTTGTCCTAAAAAATTTTATATCTTTCTTACAGTTCTTCCCATGAAATCTAGTTTTCTTCTTATAGTGTCTGCTTACAGTATCACATTATTAATTAGTATCTCACCCTTGGTGACCTTCATTTCTAGTAAGACTTGGGAAGTAAGAAATCTTGAATCGCTTGCCATTCATGCATACATACTTATAATTTCTAGAACTATGTGCTAGTCATAGAAAAAATTAATTTATAGGACATACTTAGTAATAAGCAAAAATATACGCTGTTTTTCTGTAGACTTTGAGAGGACAACAGTAAACTTGAATTTACTTTTAGTAATTGATTTTTTAGGATGTTACTTAGACACAGGTCAGCTGTTTTGTGAGCAAGGGTTCCCAATTTTAATTGAACAATTCCAAGAGTCTCTATGGAAGGTCTGCTGATGAATATCCACCTCACTGACGTCCACCTGATTCACTGTCGGCGGTCACACCGAGATCCTGGTGAAAACTGCCCACCCAACACGCTTGGCCACATTTCAAAGTGCTCCTTGCCATAAAAGGCCCGGCCGGCCACACTCCATGCCAGGCGCAGGCCGCCCGGCCCCAGGAGCTCCTTCCTGGTTTTGTATGAGGCTGAGTTCATACTTGGACCTTCTGGCAGACAGAGGTAGAGAACCTGCCTGTCCTGCCAACCACAGGAAGTGCATGCCCAGGCCCTCTGGGTGTGGTTCACTGGGAAGTTCAGAGTCAGCTTGCCCACCGCAGACCACAGCAGTCACCTGGACCAGAGGCATGGGCTGGTGCCCATTCTGACAGCTCGCGGGGCACACGCTGGCTGGCAAGGCCACCGAGGCAGCATCCCCTGGGGTCCTGACCACAGGGCCGCAGACACACGCAGAGCACACGTAGCACACGTAGCACACATAGCACAGAGAGCCCCAGGCTTCCTCTTCAGATTTCAGCATAAGGCGAAGCCGAGCCGCACAGACTCACCTGAGCATCAGGCCAGAGCCCGTCCACGGGGTATTTCACAGGATGAGGCTCCTGCCGCCGTGCCCGCCCTCGGGGCCAGACCTGGCGGCTGCCGTTTGTGTCATGGGAGGCCCTGGGGCCGCGTGGACCCAGCTGGGGTGACGGCTGCCCGGGGCCGGGGCTCCAACCCTCTTTCCCCCTTGCTCTTCGTCTCCAGCGGGCTCCGGGGCTGACTCAGGTGTTCCTGTTCCCCCAGCCCCGGCTGCCGCTGTCACCAGGAAGTTCCATTTCCAAACGGGTGACTTAGCCCTCTGGGTGGCACGAGCCCTGCACATTTCAGAACCGTGAATTGGAAGTGTTTAATGTTCTTAGTGAGTCACAGTGGGCCCCCGGGAGGTTCACAGAGGCCTCGCAGGCCCCCGTCTGCCCTCTCCCTCCTCCAGCCCTCTCCCTCTGCCGGCTGGTCTCTCCTCTGTGGGTTCACTGTCCTTCAGCCCTTGCCCTAAGTCCCCACAGCAAGGGGTCACGGCGAACATTCACACGGGCACCCAGTGGGCGGTGGGCGCAGGTGGCCGAGTGCCTTCCACAGCCCCGCTCCCTCTCCCTTGATCCCCCTCCCCCTCCCCCACTGGGCTCCCCAGATCTTCTCATGAGACCCCTCTTTTATCCCTCCTTTCTGTCTGGCTTCTGCAGATCAAAGCAAACACTCCACCCCTGACCTTCTGGGTCTGGGTCATGTCACTTAGCGTGACCTTCTCCAGTTCCATCCACCTCACAGCCGATGAAGACCTCATTCTGCTTCGTGGCTGAGTGACACCCACTGCGTGGACAGACACCTGGGCGGGGGCCGGGCTACGTGCACTGTGCTGCTGTGAACCTGGACGTGCCCGTGTCCCACGAGGACACCGACGCTGGCCCCTCTGATAAACACCAGGGACTGGTCCTGGTGGCCCTCCTTGTCTTTGGAGGAGTCTCCAAACTGCTTTCCAAAGTGGTCCCACTAGTGTGCGGTCACCAAGCGAGTCCTGGTTCCTTCCTCCCCCACCCTCCCCAGGAGTGCTGTTACAGTCGGGACCTTGCCTGTCGGGGAGGTGGACTCTCAGGGAGCGTTCCTTGGCGCCCACGGTGACTAAGAATGTTGAACATTTCCCTGTGGATTTTGGCCATTTGTACTTCTTACTTTGGGAACTGCCTGTTTAGGTCATTTTCCTATTTATTGATTGAGGTTTTTTTTTGTATTAAGTTTTCTAAGTTCTTAGAAAGTCTTTTTTTGTATTGGGCTACAATGCTATAGAAACAACTTTTTAGCAGAATTTTTCCTGTGTTCATTTTAATTTTTCTTTGTTTTAATGTAAGTGGAAAAGTCAACAGATTCAAAATAAGCAGAGAGCTAAGAAGAGGAAGAGCCCCGGGCCCTTCACATGTGAACCTATCACTGCAGCTGACACAGGAGGCTGGATCCTGGGAGCCTCGCCGGAGCCCTCCTTTGCCAGCCTTAGAATTTGGAAATCCCATTTTATTTCTTAACGTGTCTCAAGAGCAAAGAAAACCCTGTGAGCCTTCTCAGAGACTCGGAGGAGCTGCAGCGGGGTATCGGATGTGGCCAGGGTTCCTCACGTGGGAATTCTTCAACTGGCTAGGTGCCTTCTGCCCGAGTTTGACCTGTGATCAGGGCTTTACAGTTGCACAGAGACTGTCTTGTGCCTGGCAAGTGTCTGGATGGTTCTGTCTGCCCGTGGTCATCTTCACATGGGGGACCTGGACTCCAGAGACCAGACTCTCATAACTGCAGATGACCACCCAACTGGCTATTGATCATCTCCCTCATGACCACTTAGAAAGCCTGTTTCTGTTGGAGGATTTTCAGAAATAAGCAAGGGAAAATAATAAAAAGTCCAAATCATTCATAAACACACACAACCAAAGCAAAATGAAACCACAATAAAAGACTCATAATGAAATTTTAATTAGGCATCAAGATCAAACAAAATACTAAGATGGGTATGCACAACCAGACGGCAAGTTACCAGGGAAGATGCAAAGTCCTCAGAGAGCGAAGTTCTGTAACTCTGCGTCCATCCCAGGACAGGGTCCCTAGACCATGAAGTACTTTCAGAGAGGACAAGTCTTTTATGGACCCCAAAGGGAAGAAAAGTCCCTCGTCTAGGCTTGTCATCCTCCCTGGATCTCAATCGAAGCCGACAGGGAGAACCCACTGAGAAGGGAAGCTTGGCCTCCGAGAGGGGCAAGGGAGCGTGGACGTGGAGCAGGCGTGGACATGGAGAGAGCGTGGATGTGGAGAGAGCGTGGACATGGAGAGAGCGTGGACATGGAGAGAGCGTGGATGTGGAGAGAGCGTGGACATGGAGAGAGTGTGGACGTGGACAGAGTGTGGACGTGGAGAGAGCATGGACGTGGAGAGAGCGTGGACGTGGACAGAGCGTGGACATGGAGAGAGCGTGGACGTGGACAGAGCGTGGACGTGGACAGAGCATGGATGTGGAGAGAGCGTGGACGTGGAGAGAGCGTGGACGTGGAAAGAGCGTGGACGTGGAGAGAGCGTGGACGTGGAGAGAGCGTGGACGTGGACAGAGCGTGGGCGTGGAGAGAGCGTGGGCGTGGAGAGAGCGTGGACGTGGAACAGGTGTGGATGTGGAGAGAGCGTGGATGTGGAGAGAGCATGGACGTGGAGCAGGCATGGACGTGGGCAGAGCATGGACTTGGAGAGAGCGTGGACGTGGAGAGAGTGTGGACGTGGATACACTGTGGACGTGGAGAGAGTGTGGACGTGGACAGAGCATGGACATGGAGAGAGCGTGGACGTGGAGAGAGCGTGGACGTGGACAGAGTGTGGACATGAAGAGAGCATGGACATGGAGAGAGCATGGACATGGAGAGAGCGTGGACGTCGACAGACCGTGGACGTGGAGAGAGCGTGGACGTGGACAGAGCATGGACCTGGAGAGAGCGTGGACATGGATAGAGCATGGACGTGGACAGAGTGTGGACGTGGAGTGGGTGCAGGGCCAGCACCACACTTCCCCAGGTCACTAACACCCTCCATGGTGGACTTGCTTCAGATGGCACCTCTGACACCGAGAATGCCAACCCAGTGACCATCAGGGGATTCTCCAGAGAACAATGGTACTTATTCAGGAAGAACCAGTGCCGGGTGGTGATGTGTGGCCTGTGGACTGTGAGCACAGTCACGAGGGCGCAGACGAGGGGCCTTTCAAAGCTATAATGAGGAGGAATGAACAAGGCATCTTCAAAGAATAATTCTGGCCACAAGCATTAATGACAAAGGTGGCATCAATGTCAGGCTGCAGAGATGCTGCACAGACGTCCCTGCAGAAGTGTCTTTTGTGTAAGATTGCGGTCACAGGCAGGTGTGGTGGTGCATGCCTGAAAACCCCAGGACTCAGGAGGCTGAGGCAGGAGGACCACAAGCTGAGGCTAGTTTCAGCAACTTAACAAGACTCTCTCTTAAAAAAAGGGACAGGCTGGGGACGCAATTCAGCAGTAGAGTGTCCGTGGGTCCAATCCTCAGCAATGCACGCACACACACATACACACACACACACACACACATAGTGGTGGTCTTGTGAAAAATGTGGGTCTGGGTCTGGCAGAGTCTTTGTGTTTAGATCTTGGAATGACCCTGTGTATTCTTTGTGTTGTTGTTTGGGTTTTAGTACTAGGGATTGAACCCAGGGGTGCTTAACCACTGAACCATGTCTCTGGCCTTTCTTATTTTTTACTTTGAGACAGGGTCTCACTAAGTTGCTGAGGCTTGTCTCAACCTTGCCTCCTCCTGCCTCAGCCTCCCGGGTCTCTGGGATTGCAGGCAGGTACCACTGTGCCCAGCACATCCTTGTTGATTCTTGGGATCAGATCAAAAGATCTGGATTGAGGATGACTTTAGTTTTGACGTGGTGACTTCTATCGATGCGATCACCCAAGCATCTCTGTGTATGAGTGAGTTGTCACAGATGCTCTAGTAGAGAAGTGGCCTCCAGGAATACCCCTTGACACTTAAAAGGGTACTCATACATAACTTTAGGCTCACAATTTTAATTTATTTTTTAAAAGCCATGCACTATACAAGCTTAGGCCCCACAGCTCCTGGACTTGCATGACCAGGATGCTGCACAGGCCTAACAGTCCCCCAGCCTGGCCACGCCCCGTCCACCCTCTGCCTGTTCATGTGCATCTGACCCTGCTGCCCCTTGCACTCCCTTTGGTCCTGGACATGCTCCTGGGCAGACCCCCCTCCCTGGTCTGCGAGCAGACAGGTTTCCACACTGGTTTGCTCCATGGTCCTCCTCCCTGCCTCTCTGCAGCCCGTGCACATGCAGCCCGACACTGAGGCACGGTCCATTCTAGCCCTGCTCTCACCTGGTGAGGAAGAACATGGCCCGACGGACTCCCTGGATTGCAGTCCTTGTTCTACAGCGTGCTTCAGACCTTTCTCAGACTCCACTTCAGTGTGTGCGTGGAGGAGCCTTCCCGTTAACTGCCAGCGCCCTGCGCGAGACGCTCTGGAGCAGGTCCTGTTACCCAGCCAGGCTGGTGGGGTGTTTATCCTCAGAGGCCTTCCACGGTGCAGGGACCCGAATGTCATGTAAGGACAAAATAAAACAAAGACACATCTCACGTTTACACTCAGAATGTCAGGCATGACCCCTCACTTCCTGTTCCCGGTCCCGTCCACTGGTGCCTGTGAGACAGTGGAATCACCAGTGGAAGCCCTGGTCACTGAAGAACCCTCACAACCTGGATGGCAGATGACGTGCTCACGCTGCTTGTACGCCACGGTTACGCACACACTGCCAGCTCGTAACGAAAACAGAGACACACCCATTTCTTTGTCGTATTACTATTAGTATTATCATTATTATTAGGAGCATGAACATTACTTAGAAGAGCTCCATTTTAGCCAGAGCCGTGTGTTTTAGGAACAGAGGTGGTTCCTAATGGGGCCAGGCCCGTCCATCCTGAGGAAGCCTCAAACTCGTGGCCACCGCCCAATTCTAGACCCTGGTAGGAGAGACCATGATTATCAGCCTGTAAGTTAGAAGATAAAGATCCAAAGTCTTTACTGTGACCCAGAAGGAAAGTGTGAGGCTGTTCTACACTTACCCTTCAACTGTGGAGCAAAACCTCTGCCCTCCTTCAGGGAAACTGGAGACGGCCACACAAAGTCATGGCTGTGGAATGAGCGGGCGGGTCGTGGGTCGCGCTCTGCTTGGTGAGCACAGTGGTGGTTTGGGAACTGAATGTGGACGGCTGTGCAGATAATAGCTCCAGATTGTGGCAAAAGTGGCCTTGCTCTTTCCCTGTACTTAGCATCTAGCCTTACCGCAGTCCACATGAGCTCACCCGGATGGCAGCTGACTCGTGACACGACTCTATAACTCTCCCATAGCGACTTATCCAGAAATGAAAAAGCAAGTCACACAGAGTCACATTCTTGTCAAATTTTGAAAACCTTTATGACCAAAAAGGTTCCTTTTCCTCTTAAGTATTTCGGCTCTGTCATTAAAGGGGACGACCCCTTAATGGCAGAAAGCACGCCAGCCAGAGGCCCACGAGCTAAAAAGGAGCAGGGCTCATTGTTCTGGTTACGGGCAGTCAGTTGTCAATGGTGGAAAGCCCTGGTGTCTTTCTAAGTGAGATAAAGGCCAGGGGTGCTGTGTCCTGCAGTGTGCACGCAGGAGGGAAGATGGGGTCATTCACCATGGAACCGAGTGCCCGCGTCAGGTCCCAGGGGGACACAGGATCAAAAGAATCCAGATAGGACATCATCTGGGTGCACAGCGCCCCAACATCCCCTAACCACCACACACGAGATGAGAGGCCACAACAAGAAGCAATTCTGTTCCCATGGGGCCTCCGAGGACATGACCGGGAGCAGCAGGGAGGGTCGGGATTCCTGTGCAGGAGGCACAGGGGAGAGAGCGCTGCCTTCCACCCTAGCCCTGCTACAGTGCCCAAGCCCACTGCTCCACCCCAGGAGACCACCACAGACCTCTACCTGCCCTGCTTGGGAGAGCTCCCCAGAATGGGCCGTGCTTCCCACCTGCCAAGCCCCATGACACAAGCTGGACTCACAGCAAGAGTCCTCCTGTCCTGGAGTGCTGCCCATGACACCTCACCTCCACCCGAGCACAGCCTGCAAACTCACCCGCTCACATGGCAGCCTAAGCTCCATCGCTCCACATCACAGTCAAGGCCAGCAGAAAAGCCAGGACCCTGGATTCCTTGTCCTCCAGGGAGTAGGAGGACTGCAGCAGAGGACAAGCCAAGGCACCACCGGCATCCTGAACGTCCGTGAGCATGGTGGTGCCCCAGAGTGCTGACGGCACAGCTGACCACAGCCAAGAGCCCCAAACCCCATCCCTGCAGACGCCCAGCCTGAGACCCTGCTTCGCTCCAGCCAGCCCACAGCACCCTGTGCCCTGACCCAGCCCCACAGCAGCAGGTGACAGCCCAGCCTGGGACCCTGCCTCGCAACAGCCAGCCCACAGCACCCTGTGCCCTGTCCCAGCCCTACAGCAGTGGTAGCCCAGCCTGAGACCCTGCCTCGCTCCAGCCAGCCCACAGCACCCTGTGCCCTGACCCAGCCCCACAGCAGCAGGTGACAGCCCAGCCTGGGACCCTGCCTCGCAACAGCCAGCCCACAGCACCCTGTGCCCTGTCCCAGCCCTACAGCAGTGGTAGCCCAGCCTGAGACCCTGCCTCGCTCCAGCCAGCCCACAGCACCCTGTGCCCTGACCCAGCCCAACAGCACCCTGTGGCAGCCCGGCCCGGGACCCTGCCTCGCAACAGTCAGCCCACAGCACCCTGTGCCCTGTCCCAGCCCAACAGCACCCTGTGGCAGCCCGGCCCGGGACCCTGCCATGCTGCCAGCCAGTCTACGGTGCCACCACTGCCTGCATTTGCTCCAACAACCACCAGGCGGTCACCAACAGCCAGAGCTAGGTCACTGAGGTGTCACTGGCAAGGTCATAGCTGATGAAACTCAGAGACCACACTCTTGAGTCCACCCAGCGTCATGTTGACCTGCTATCCCCAGCGGCTCCCTAGCAGTGATCCAGAGGGGAAAACAGCCTTACAAAACATGAATCCCCAAACAGGGCAGGCTGCTGCACTAGAAGACCAGCTGTCCTCACAGGATGCAGGACTCCGCTGTCCCCCATCTGGAATGACCTTGGATTCTAAGAGTTAAGTGAAAATCAGCTAAATGGGTAAAAATAGACCCAAATACATGCTGCTTAAAGAAACCCATTTCGCTGGTGAAAATGTCAACTGAAAGTGGAGAAGTGGAGAGAAAAGGCACTCCTCACAGGAGCCGAGACAGCGGCGCTCCCACTGAGACGTAGGCACAGACCTGGGGAAACTAGGTGCTCACTCATGATAAAGTGATCAGTGTAGCAAGAGGAAGAACTGGTGTGGATGTCGGCAGGTAGGATACGCATCCCACATCAGAACGCTCACGTGTACAAAGCCAACATAAATATAAAGAAGGATACACAGCAGGTATCACCAGATCTAGAGGAGAGAGACCCAGTGCATCAGAGATGGAAACTGCACTTCCCCTTTTCTGATGTTCAGATTATGCAGACAGAAAACCAAGAAAGAAACTTCTAAGTGGTGGCCCAGAGAGAACCGAGGGCCTGAGAGGCTGCACTGGACCCTCTACCCACAGCTGCCCACAGACATTGTCCATGTGATGGCTTTGTCTGACCACAGCAGAGGGACTGTGGAGATCGCCAACCTGCCTCCAGAGTGACCCCGGATCGGTGAAGAGATTCAGAACAGAATTTAAAAGTGTTTGAGAACAAATGAAAATAGGAACAAACATCAAAACCAGTGGGACCTGCCAAAGCCCTCTCAGGGGTATTAGTAGCAATAAACTCTACCTTAAAAAGTGGACTTAAAGTGACCCAATCATGCAAAGAATGTGAAAAGCAAGTACAAATAACCCAAGATTAGCAAAGAAAGGAAAGACCAGGATAAGAGAAAAAATAAACAAAAATTGAGGCTGCATAACAATGTGAAAGATCAAAAAAAAGAAAGTTTGGTTTCTTGAAAATAGAAATGATATCAGCAGATATTTTTACATAGACTAAAAAAAAGAAGATTCAATCAAATGAAACTAGATCCTGAAAACTTGCCAAGAGATACCACAGAAATATGAAAGATCATCAGGGATTACCACAAACAGCTGCACACAAGCAAATGAGAAAATCAGGAACTGATCGGCTCCTGAACCACAGAACCTGCGGAGAGAGACTGGGTCACGAAGAAACAGAGCACACCACAATGAGCAAGAAATCTGAATCAGGGATTAAAAGTCTCCAGTCCTGGAAGGCTTGGGACCATGGTCCATGGCTGAATTTCACCACTTTTAAATAAAAAGTAAGACATTCAATCCTTCGCAAACCATTCCAAAAATTAAAAGGGAGGAAATTCTTCCAGCTACAAGACCAGCATGGCTCTGATACCAAGTCACACATGAAAAAGAGAATCACTGACCCATAAAAGAAAATCACTCACCGATATACTTGAGAAATAAATGTAGACGCAGACGTTCTCACCAAAATACTAGCAACCTGAATGCAACCGCACATCAGAGAGAACACCAATACGATCCAGTGGGGTCTATCTCAGGGACGCACAGAGTGGTCCAGCATCTCGTTTGTAGAATATGATCTTCAGACTCAGGAAAACATTTGCTAGATCCCTTCACATTTTAAGAAATGCGCTGGACAAACCGGACATACACACATGAAGAAGAGAGCAGAGACTCCGCGTCGCGGCACGAGATGAGCTGCAAAGGGATCAAGAACTTAGGCAGAAGCCCTGACCTGAGGGTGCTGGGGGAGCGGAGGAAGCCGCTTCAGAACAGCCTGGGAGGAGCTCTGTTGTGTTGTGAGGCCTTAAAACACAGGCAAAGAGCAAGATTTAAAAGGGAAATCACATCAGAATAAAAAGCTTTTGCATAGCCAAAGAAATAACGACAGAGACTCAACAGCAAAGAAAGAAAACTCCCCAAACGGGGAAACTGTATGAATAGACCTTTCTCAAAATAAAACATGTGACTGGCCACGAGCACATGAGAAAGTTCTCAACGTCGGAGACGTGCAAATCGCGCTCGCCGTGAGTCAGAACAGCTACATCAGAAAGACATGCAAACACGTGAGAACCGGGAGGGGGGGACTCGTGACTCTGGTGGGAACGTGGGCACGGTCCCTGGAAGACGGCCGAGACCTGAAAACAGGGGTGGCTCCCGGTCAGCACCTCCCATGGGCACCAAGGGAAGGAGCCCCAGCGTGCAGCAGCGCAAGCTCGGACCTGGAGAGGGTGTGCCGGGCCCACGCGTCTGTGACGCTGCGGCTCCCCTGGGAGTGCACAGGGCAGCGTGGCCCCCAGAGGCTGGGAGCCCTGGGAAGGGTAGGCTCAGGAGCTGGGTGGGGCAGGGGTTTCAAAGCTGGACACCTGGTGGGTGGCAGTGGAGGACCACAGCTGAAGGACGTTTCAGATCTTCTCCTGGGAGTCTGTGTGCATGCTTGAGGAGCCGGGCACCAGTCACCGCGACCGGCATCGCACACCTGTACTGATGCCACACTGTGCCCAGAAACACGTACAATTACGTGCCCATTAAAAATAAAACAACGCAAAATCCCTATCTTCCAAGATTTTAATAACTAATTAGGTATTAATTTAACCATGTAAAAATTAAAATTATATAAATATATAAAATTATATAAATAAAATTAAAATTATATAGATACACATTTTAAAAATGAAACTCGAAAGTGTCAGTGTTGGACGAATTTATGTTCCTTAAGTGTTTGGAAGAAAAATCCCACAGCCACATGCTCCCTGCTAAGGAGGCCAGAGAGGCGAAGTGGCCCAGTGCAGGAGGGAGCTGGTGCTGGCCCTCTGGAACCTCAGACTCTGGACAGGAGAGGGCTGCGGAGGCGCCTGCCCCCGCTGACACTCAGCTTTCTGCCCACCGAGTCCCTGCTGGGCCGTGGCACCCAGGCAGGGAGCACGCCAGGACAGGTCCAGCTCAGGGCGGGGAGCCTGCAAGCCGAGGCCCCAGCACCAGAAAGCAAGTAGGTCTGGGAACTAACAGGCGGGGTCAGAGGCGCTGGAGCCGGGCGGAGAGGGAGGCCGAGGGAGAGCTGGCCGCCGGGCACAGGGGCAGGAGGCGGTTTTAGATCCCAACTGTAGAAAGCCAAGGTTCAGGTGCCCACGCTGACGGGAAAAGAAGATTGCCCAGGACCTTCTGCGCCCACTGCTGTCCCAGGGGTCCCCGGTGGCAGGGACTGGAGAGCTGGGAGAGGAGAGAGAGGTGTCCAGAGCTGCCCACCACCGCGGCTTCTCCCTGGGCTGCAGGAGCTGCCCCCAGGCAGGCTCGGCCACCACGAAGGGCAGCCAGGGCCAAGTCACAGTGAGGCAGGGCCAGCCACGGCCGGGAGGGGGAAGGCCTCTCCACAGAAGGAGAAGAGCGGCCGGGGTCGGCCATGCAGCGGGGATGCCCCGGGGCCAGGGCTGGAGGAGAGCCGGGAGCCGTTCCAGAGCACGGGTTGGAGCTGCAGGACACCAGGCCCCACCAGGGAAGACCAGGAGAGCACGTCCCCCAGGTCCCCTCTCCCACCCCCAGCACCTGCAGAAGCGGCCACCACAGTTCCACCAACTGGAGACCAAGAGCACCTTTAAGAACTGCGCCTGCACCAGCGAGCAGACTGCCTTCCTGCCCTGTCCCTGAAGGACCCAGGCCAGTGTCCACCGTCACAACAGTGCCAGGCCTGGCCCTGGTTGGGAGACGACACCAGCGTGAAGATGAGCCCTCCTATATGGGGGCCTGATTTTCCAGGGTTTGGGCGCCCAGGGGTGCTGAGGACGGACACACGATCGACGCAGGTGTCACCTAGAGCCCTCGGCGTCGGCCTCGGCGTCTCATTAGCAGACGGAGATGGGGGACAGCTGGAAGGTCCTGTGAGCAGGAGACACCCTCTTCTTGTTATGGCTCAGATGTGAGGCGTCCCCAAAGCTCCGGGGTGAGACGGTGCAGGGAGGCTCAGGGGAGAAGTGGCTGGGCCAGGAGAGCCTTCACCTGGCCAGTGCATCAGCCCCTGAGACGGGTGGACTGGGTGGTGCCGTGGGCAGGCAGGGCGTGGCTGGAGGAGGCAGGGCACTGGGTGTGCCTCTGGGTTGCTGTTTGTCCCTGGTGAGTGGCGCTCTCTGCTTTCTGGCTGTCTCGTCCTGAGCTGCTTTCCTGCACGTGTCCCTGCACCATGATCCCTGCCTGTCCCTGGGCCCAGGCCAGTGGAGTCTGCAGCCGTGGGCTGGACCTCTTCCCAAGCCCATGGGGCTTTGTGTCCTCCACCTTGCCCTTGTCAGGCCCTTCAGCCACCGCAACACAGAGCTGCAGCACTGTGCTGGGTCTCGTGGTGCCCACACTGCACAGGCCCCGTCTGCACGCTCTTGTCAAATCTCTGCAGACACCACTGTGGCTATCACAGGTCAGAACCCCGCGGGGCGACTGGCCAGGAAGCCGGTGATGGACAGTGCTGCAGAGAGCACGCCACGAACTCGGAAGTCTTAGGGCACCGCGTGGAAGGCCTTCCTGAACCACTCGCATGCTGCCCCACCTCCCGGCAAGGAAAGTCTAGAAGTCACCTTTTAAGTCACCCAGTCACGCCTGAGTAAGAGGTAAGGAGTCCAGTGCCAGAGTGGGCCCAGGTGGCAGCGGGGTCCCCAGAGCCCGGCCTTCGGGCCCCATGGCTTGGCGCCTGCCCACATTCACATGCTGGAAACCCATTGGCCAGTGGAATGCTTACCTGCAGTGAAGACCGGCTGTGGTCCGTGTCCATCTTGGGCCTGTTGGCTTGGGGTAGGACTTTCCTGCCGAGGGTGGACTGGAGGGAGTACTGGCTGCGCCTTGTTCTCCATCACATCATTAGGAAACACGTTGGCTTCAAAACCCTGAGCAGACGCTGTCCTGCTGCTGCTGCGGCCCTTGGAGGCAGCACCGTGCACACTGTGCTCTACACCCAGCCTGCTGCGGGCTGCCTCCGCCACCACGTAGGGACAGAGAGATCCTGGATGCCCCGGCTCCGACCCCAGGTCCCGCTCCCGACCCATGGCCTGGCTGCGGGCCTTGCCCCGGGAGGACAGGTCTGTTTCCAAGTCTGGATTCGCTCTCAGGCAGCTGGTTGTCATTAGGGCCTTCGCGGCAGCAGGAGAGGCTGACCGCTGCCAGGTCTCCAGCTCTGGACGCAGACTCAGCGAGAATCAAGTCTGCCATGTTCCAGGAGGACGGGAGGAGGAGATGTGGTCCCCGCTGCTCAGAATTCCAGGGCCTGGTGTGCCCTTCAACCTGCCAGGGCGACGTGTTTACTTACAGCGACGCCCATGCGTCTCAGGGGCCACCTTCGCCTTTCCAGTTCATCCCATGGTGCAAAGGAGCAGGGAAGTCTGCCCAGTGAGCTCGGGCAGAGACAGGAAGGCAGGGCCAGTGGCCACAGCCGGAGGACCTCAGGGACAGCAGGCGACCACTGGAGGTGCCGAGGGCAGCTGGCTTCCATGGCTCTGTGGGTCTGAGGCCCCTCCATTACCACAGGCAGCAGCCGGCATCCTGGGCCTCTGGGCACCTCACAGACAGTGGCCGCTGAACAGCTGCCCGGATCCTGCGGACGCTCTGGAACATGTGCTTCCGGACCTCCTCCTGCACACCCGCACCTCAGAAGCCACACTCAAGGACACCAGTGCCTGCTGACCACCTTCTGCTGCTAGGCCAGGCCATCACGGCCAGCACTGTGACGTGCTCACCCACTCTGCCACGCCTCTCAGGGACCCTACACAGGTGGGAAGGAGGGCACAAGGGGTCAGCTTCTGCTGCAGTCTGTCACACCATCCCACCACCCACTGTGCACCCAGGAAGCAGGCCATCAGAGGGCAGTGCGTGCAGGACGGCCGACTCAGCATTCCTCTCCTACTTTTTCTATCCACTCCCAGGAGAGGGTTGGAGATCTTGCCCGGATTGTGGACTGTTCCTACTTTAACATGGACTTTCACGGCTCTGCAGACCTCCAGGGGAAGTCCAGCTGCAGCACCATGCATCGCCCTGGGTGCCGCAGTCTGGCTGGGCACAAGTCACGAGCCACTGGAGCAGGAACAAACTTTATTTCTGAACTCCACCAGCACACTCCACACACGCTCCCCGGGAACTCTCCCGAATGCCACCCACGCAGCTCCTCCAGGAACCACCAACCGGGAATCCCTCCTCTGGCACTTCCCCAACCAATGGGAACTCTCGGGGAATCCCCGCGAGAACTCCAAAGTAGCAGGCCGAGGCGGACAGCAGGGGTCTAATGTACACAGCTTAACATAACCATCATCATCTCGATGGCCTGCTGGCGTCAACCACTCCGTTCTGGCAAAAATGCCATGCGTCATTCCGACTCGGCTATGGCTCTCAGCACCTGGTGACACAGTGAGGCGCTGGTCACCCCGCCTCCTTTACCTCTGCACAGCTCCTCTCCACCCCTGCCCCCTCCCCGCCAACCTGTCTGTGTCACCTAGAGTCCGTCTTTTGCAGGGAGGCTGCAGTCTGGCCCGACTTTCATCTCTGCCTTCCGATTAGAACATGGAGATCATTGACATTTTATGTAATTGCCGATAAGATTTGATTTAGGCCAACCATGATTATGGTAACTATTGATTTTTCTGCTTCCCCTTCTGTTCTTTGCTTTTTATTCTATACCAACCCATGCGTGTGTGCGTGTGTGCATGCACACGCATGTGTGGAGAGAAGTTACAAAGACTAGATCTTTATGACTTCTAGTAGGAATGAGAGTCCCGGGCTGAGTGGGCTCCAATGTTGAACAGGCTGGAGAGCTCCTTAAGAAGATTTATAGACCCGAAACTCAGAACAATCGAAAATATCAGTTTACATACGAAAATAGCTTATCATAAAGTAAGCATTTAAAGATGAAAATCACTACCAATTACTATCCAATATCGTAATCCGAAAGTGTGTCCCTCTTAAGAACCTTGTCTGGCTGTGCAGCCTGGACTCGCACGTGACACCGGGCGCCGCTGTGGGTGTGTGTGGAGCCGGGCCACTGCCGGGTCACACAGTGACTGTGAACCACCTGCACGCCGGCCTGCCCTGCCGGTGCCCCTGACCGGACATCCCTGGCGGACCCAGAGGCTCTGGGGGTGTCCGGCAGCCCTCTGAGCACTGGGAGCTATGGCCCAGGCAGTCAGGCAGGAAGGGAGCATGGCCCTTGCGGATCGCAGTTCAATGTTCTTTGAAAACTTCACAAAATCCTGTGGGAAAGTGGCCCCTGCTACCCCTTAAAGCTTCAGCTCATGGGCATCGCGGCAAACGCACCTCTGAGGACTTGCGAGGGGGAACGAGCTTGGCAGAGTGTCTCCTGCCTCTGCCACCCACCTCCAACCCCCAGGGCCGGGCATCCTGGGGTCTCGCCTGGGCTTGCAGCTCCTGGCAGCGTGAGTGGACAGTCACAGGCTCAGGGACAGTGTTAAATAGGAATCCTTCTTGGTCTGCTCCTCCGCCTCGCGGTGTCCTCCGAAGCCTTCTCCTCCCAGGTCCTCCTGGGGGTCAGTCATGCGACAGCAGGCAGGGTGCGCACAGCGCTCTCCCTGGGACCTGGCGGCCCCGCCCAGGGGCACTGTCTATCCTAGAGAGTGCGATGGACACAGGCACGAGGCCCCCCTGAAACCTGCCTCACGGGGTGCCGAGATGCCCAAGAACACCAGGGTGAAGCGCTGCCGGGGCGTGGCTGCCGGTGTCCCCAGAGTGCCCAGGAGTGCTCAGGAGCAGTCCCAGAGCCGAAGCCGCGTGGCCCGTCCAGGTTTGAAAGGACTGGGTGGAGACTCGGGCAGGTGGGGCCTGGCTGGGGGAGGTGGCCTCTCCCCTGGCTCTCTCCACGCCTGCCGCCATGAGGTCCTGCCTGACCTTGGGCCCAGAGCAAGAGGGTCAGCCACAGGGACTGAGTCACAGAAACCCTGAGCGAGAACAAACCTCTCCTCCTCGAGCAGCTCCTGCCGTCTCAGCCCACAAAGCTGACTGACTCAGCGCCTTGGAGCTCAAGCCAGACTCTGATTCTCGGATTTCCATCCTGGGGCAGTGGCCTGGGACAGAGCTCCTGACTCTCTAATCTTTGAAATGTGGGCCAAGACCTGCCTTCAGGGTGGTTAGAAGTTTGGATTAGATGGATAAATCACAGCTACTGATAGGAGGAAGCACTGCTGGGAAGCAGTTTCAATGACCGTCACCACCGTGAGGTCATTTAGAGAGCACTGATATTGCACATTGACCTAAAGCTGGCAGGAAAGGCCAAAGGACCCGATGTCCCGTGTCCAAGGGATACACCTCAACACCGCAACTCAGGAGGGAAACGTTTTGTAAAAAGCCAAACTGATACAAGCGGAAAGACGGAGCCCTGCCCGATCACGGCCTCGGGACACACTCAAGCCTGGTCATCAGCTCGCCTCAGGGAGTCTCAGCGCCCAGGAGGTGTCCTGGCCAGCAGGGGCCCACACGGCAGGTCCAGGGCCGACGTTCTGTCCACTGTGGTCCTGAACAAACCCCCTCTGCACAGGGCTCCCAAGGTGTGGCAGACCTTGACCAGGATTCCGCCAGGCTCAGGAAGGGTCCTGGTCACCGCCCACGTCCATTTCCAAACCTGAAAGCAGGAGGGAAAGCGTGGGGCATGGGGCAGGTCCGGGCACCCTGAGGCACAGACACTCTGGCTCCAGCTCCTCCGCTCCAGCTCACAGGGCGCCCGGCCAGGCTGAGCCCTCCAGCTGGTGGGAAGCGGTTCCGGGGGCACAGCTTTGGGACAAGAAGACGCGGCCGTGAGGGCAGACGCGGGCCTTTGTGAAGGTGCTCTTTTCAGAGAAGGAGAGTCCCAGGTTTTTAAAAATCTGAATCCAAACTTGTCTCCATTATTACTGGTAATCTCTTCTACTTTCCTCTATCAATGATCATTGGTTTTCAGCCTGTATCTGAGTTTGGGGCACTTATCTGTTTCCCTGGATGTTTTAACAAGAATTTGGAAGAGGACCTAAAAGGAAGTAGGAGCCAGATACACTCATAAACAAAAAGCACCAAGAAGTATCTTAAAAGCACCTAAAGGTCTTGTGAGGTCCCTCCATGCTCGATCTCAGAGCAGCGGATTTCCTCACGACACAGGGACCAGGTGCCGCGTGGCACGTGGCCAGGTGCTGTGTAGCCACCCATCACACAACACTGTCAACATTTCTGATGTTTTCAGGAGTCACTTTGCTCCTTGGGCTCCTGATTTTGCTGTCAGGTGATTTAAAATAGTTGAGGTTTGTTTGTAGCTGCTTCTGTCATGTCGTCATGTCATTTTTAATGGGCTCTATATTTTTTAAAAACGGGTATTGTGGAGAGTGGCTTATGGGAATGTCCCCTTTCCTGCTGGACAGGCTGCTGAGTCGGGTGAGGCCTGGGTGCCGCCAGGCGGGAGCTCTCTCCCCCTGAGGATTCCCTCCGGGCAGCGGCCCCCTGTGAACGGCCCCTATGGGGAAGTGCTGCTGGTGCCAGGTCTGGACTCTCCACACGAAGGACAGAGAGGCTGCCTCAGGAGCCCTGGGGCTGAGCTCAGGGTGGAGCAGGAGGGGCGCGGCTGCCAGCTCCTGGCACAGGTGCCCGTGCCGCACACGGAGGTCCAGCAGCATCCCTCCAGCAGCACAACAGGCGTGAGGCACAAAGCCCATCTCGAGCAGCTGGACACTCTACACTGCTTGCTTCCACCCAGGATAATGCCCCCACTCTGCCACCAAAATTATCCGCACAGAAGTTCCTGTGCCTTCGGATCATTTTTGCCACTTTTTGTTGTACTGAAAATAAGAGGAAAATATCGAGGACACAGCCATCTTTCTGTTGCTCTGGGTCCTGGTTCAGCCGGGACCCCCTCGTAATGCACAGGACCCAGGGTGCAGGCTCCTGTCCCAGGACCGTGACTGGCTCAGGCTGGAAGCCCCATTTTCTGGAGATGGGGCCAGAAGTAACCGGCCACACATCAGGAACAGCACGGTGTGGCCACACAGAGACAGCCACCTGGGCACGAGGCAGTGCCCTGGGAGAGGAGGTGCAGGGACACCCAGTGAGCCCCGCCAGAGGAGCACAGGCCCTGCCTGCAGGAGGCCGTGCGGATGGCCGTGGCTGCCAGGGAGCTGCTCAAGGGCTCCACTCTCTGAAACACCGTGACAGTGGCCGGCGGCAGTGGCACTCAGACACCCGGTGGAACGCCGAGCACACTCTGAAGCACTTGCCGTTGTAACAGCACGTGGCCAACCGTGGAGCTTCACGCTTATCCTACGGCCCAGAAGGCTTCCCTGGGTCTCTCCCGGCTCCTGGTCACGGCTCCCCAGCTGGGCAGAGTCTGAGCCTGCAGGACACCAAGTTCTGCTGGAGGGGAGCCCACCTGGATTCCCCAACGACTCAGTTGGTGGGGTTCTTAGAAAACCCTTAGCTGTGTGCTGACACCCATCCTGACCTTCTGTGTTGCACACTGTGGATGAGAAGAAATGCCTTTTTCTTTATCCACCACCATGTTCCCAGATCCTAGCCCAGTGCCTGAAAAACAGTAGGTAGTGCATAATTACCTGTTGAAATCCGGTAGACATATGAATGAGGCTTGCCCGACTCCTAGTTAATTCAGTACCTGATGGCGAATGAGCTCGTGAACACTCACTACCTCCCAGGGAGACAGCAGCTTCTGCAGGCCAACTGCTCCTGCTCCTGGGATCTGCTCAGGGTGGCACCTCTGGCTGGAGCTGAGCTCAGCAGGTTCCCAGTATGAAAAGCAGCACCGTGGCGGGAGTACGGCTGTGTTGAGCGAAAGGTCAGAAAGACTTGGGTCTTGAGCCTGCGTGCCATGGGGTGAGCATCCTGCCTGGTGGCCGGGCGAGGACATAGCCTGGTTCCACCTGCTTCCAGATCCAAGCTCCATTCTGAGGTGCTGTGGAGCGCCCATCTCCAGCACCTGTAGATGCAAAACTCGGGCAGCCTGCAGGGACCTCAAGGCCCAGGCCGGCTCCTCGGGGCAGGTTCTCAGTTTCCTAGACATCAAGCGACTCAGATGTCCCCCTATTTTTAAATTTCTTTTATTTTATAGGTAAATTACACAGATTAAAACTCACAGGAAATTGCTCATAATCTGAACTTTACAAAACAACTGCTGGCTATCCCAGCGAGGAGCGTGGTGGCCCCTGTCCTGGCCACGCAGCGCTCCTGGGCAGGTGCTGCTGCTGCAGAGTGGATCAGCACAAGCTCCCTCAGAGCAAAGGCCGGTGAGAGGACGGAGGCCACTGTGCAGAGCCATGAAGCCTCCGGGCGCAGGAGCTGGGGACAGCCGTGCTCTCTGCCCTCACAGGGCCTGTCCCCTGCTTTCTCCCAGCCGGCCTGCCACTCACCACTGCCGAATGTCTTCCTGGGTACTGGTAGCTCCGCATTCGTGTTCTTTAAATGTTCCAATAGGAGCAGGCCAGCTGAGGCCACACACGTGCTCATTACTAGATGAGCCTCACTGTCTGCCTCTCCAGCACACGGTGGCCACGAGGTGTCTGGACCATCACGTGGAGTGGACACAGAGGTGGCCGGCAGACACGTCGGGTTCTGTCCTCTCTCAGACAACCCCTCACACACCATCCAAAGTGTCCAACCATGCATCACTCTCTGGGGAACCAAAACTTAAAATATATATTGGTTCAGGAAAAATGTGCAGAAAAAATGAGGAGGAGTGGTGCACAAGCTCTCCGTCTGTGAGACCAGCGAGTGGTGTGCAGACCACGTGAACAGAGGTGCCTGAGTCCACAAAGTCATGCTTGATGCACGTGTCATCCATGTAGATCACATGTGAACTATATAAAGTCGTTCACTTAATTTGCAAAATATTTTAAATTATATAAAATTAAAACAATCCCCAAATCATAACAAGATTTCTAACAATTCACATAAATACCAATGATTGCAGAGAAAGGGAGCGAGCGGTCAGCCCAGCAGGACGGTCAGAGGGTGGAAGGGAGCCAAGCCCAGCTGCTCGAGGCGCTGTGGCCCCGGTGGCCTGCACAGCTCTCTCCCCTTCCTGCCACAGTCCCTGACCCAGTGGTGGACACTGGTCTGGAGAGAGCAGAGACCTGAGCTGAGCCCTGCCCCTCAGCCCTGGTCACAGTCACAGTCCAGGAAAGCCTCCCGGGGTCAGGCCACTGAGACAACCAGTAAGTGCTTCTCCCATGTGGGCGGGGGAGGGAGACCACCACACCAGCAGGGGCCCCAGGGCACAGTGGAGCCACCCCGCCCTGAGGCTGTGACAGGTGGCAGAGTACTGCAATCCCGCTGTAACCAGGCCGTGAGGAATGGAGCTCCGCACTCTGGTAGGACAGGACGGCTGCTAAAGCCACAACACAGACGGGCAGCATGGACGTCCAGCAGAGCTGCTACAGACCTTGATGTGGCCGCGTCTCCTCAGTGGGCTGACTTTAAGGCCTTTGGATATAAACCAAGGAGTGGGATGGCTGGGTCAAGTGGTGGTTCCTTTCCCAGTTTTCTGAGGAATCCCCACACTGCTTTCCATAGTGGGTGGACCACTAATTTGTGGTCCCACCAGAACTGTATGACAGCTCAATTCACAGTAGCTAAACTATAGAACCAACTAGGTGTCCTCAACAGATGAGTGGATAAAGAAAATGTCGTACATGTGCTCAATGGAATATTACTCAGCTTTAAAGAAGAGAGAGATTATGGCATTTGCCAGTAAATGGCTGGAGTTGGAGAATATCCTGCTAAGTGAAATAAGCCAATCCCACAAAACCAAAGGCTGAATGTTTTCTCTAATATGCGGATGCTAATCCTCAATAAGGCGGGGAGCACTAGGGAAGAATAGCGTTACCTTAGATTAGGCAGAGGGAAGTGATGGGAGAGAAGGAGAGGGGATGTGGGTTAGGAAGACAGTAGGAGGAAACAGACATTATTACTGTGTGCATATATGTGACACGTGACCAATACGATTCTGCAACATGTGCACTCAGAAAAGTGAGAAATCACACCCCCTCTACGTATGATGTATCAAAGTGCATAAGTGCATCCGACTGTCCATCTGCAGCAGAGGGGAAGGAAGTGGCCTGCCTCGTGTACGAGTTACTAGAAGAAGGCAGAAGGGGCTCAAGAAACAGACAAAGCAGAAGGGTCAAGCGGACACTGGAAGTCAGAGTGAACGAGGAGGTAGGACCGTCCAGCGAGACCCAGAGATGCTCACACGCTGAGCACAGCACAAGACAAAGGCACGGAAAGTCACTCACCTGCTCCCGAGGACAGGGCCAACGACGCTGACTGGAGGCCGCGGCTGGCTGTCGGGGTGGTGAAGGGATCGGTTCCTGAGGAAGAGGTGGGGTCTCAGCCCTGGGCTTCGCAGGAGCCTCCCAAGAGCTCAGCACCACTCAGTGAGATGCGGCAGACAGAACAGAGTGGGGACTAGACAATCAGGCCGAGCGTGCAGTCAACAACCCGTGAACACCACAAGGGACCTCACCGACAAACACTCAGGACCCGCGCTCCCCCAGCACTTGGGAACGTGGGCCAAGGTGTCGCATGCTGGGCCTGAGAGTCTCCAGAACTTCACAAGAGTCTCAGCCAACTCTGAACCTCGACGACCGGCCTCTGAGCACAGAGGGCCTCAGTGCTCACCTGGCAAACTCCCCGCGCCCACCTGGGTCTCAGCTCCCTCCGAGGGTCCTCCTCTGAGCATCGCAGCGTGTCCCCTGGGGGTGCCCAGCTTGGCTTTGTGTCATTAGCCACAGCCAACTTGCTCTCATGTGCTGGTGGGGCTTTGGGCCCAGGGCTGGGTTCTCTGTGGCCGCTCCTGGCCCCAGGCCCCTGCGGCTCGGGAGGACTCACAGTTTCTGGTACCCAGCATCGACTCCGCATTTAAGCGGGAGGCAAAGGTGACAAAGGTGGTGTCGAGTGGGCAGGAAGACGCGGGGGCTGTTTCCAGCCACGACTCCGTTGCTGACGTCTTTAGCTAGGAGGCAATCTCACAACTTCAGCTTTTCCCATCCACCTCACGTAGTCCCAGGACCTCTGTGTCTGCAGGCTGTGGCCCCAGTTATGCACGGATAGCTGTGTCGGGAGCCGAGGATGAATCTGGGTCTGTTGAGCCATGGGGGCCTTGCTCTGAGAACTGTCAGTGATAGATCCTCACTGACTTGAGGCCGTTCAGTTGATGTGGACACCCTGCTCAAGAGAATTCTGTTTCCCATGGGATTTAGCAGTTCAAACAGCTCTGGGTTCCAACCCGGCTGTCAGGGGCAGGAGATGTCAGTGCCCACACACCTCGCGGCCCCAGCTGCCCGGAGGAGGAAGAAGCACGTGCACATCCATGAGCTCTCAGTTAGCCTGGCGCCCCCATCCTCACCTTGTGGTGGAAGTTTTCCTCACAACAAATCCTCTTTGTTAGAGATTAGACCCTCGGGGCTGGCCCACCCGCCAGGCTCTGCAGACTTTGTCTTTGTCCTATTTCTATTATTTCTGATGACCTTGAATGCTCTTAATCTGACCCACCACCTGCGCATGGGAACTTTTCATTCACTGGGCAGGATGTGGCCAGAACTGGCACCCACAAGGCCCTTTGTAGGAACTCAGAGAGTTTTCCAGGTGCACTGGCACTCCTCAAAGGGACACACACATTCGACAATCAAAAGAAAAGAGGGAGGAGGAGAGTTTTTAACCATTGTAAGGGGGCAGCAGGACTTGGGTCTGCATATAGCAAGAGGGTGTGTACTGTGCGTGTGTGCATGTGTGCATACTGGATGTGTGGACTGTGCGTGTGTACATGTATACTGTGTGTGTGAATGTGTGCATGTGCATGTGTAGTGTGTGTGTACTGTGTGTGCATGTCTACTGTGCGTGAGTGTGTGTGTGTACTGTGCATGTGTACTGTGCATGTGTACTGTGCATGTGTGCATGTGTGCATGTGTGTGCATGTGCATATATACTGTGTGTGTACTATGTGTATGCGTGTATACTGTGTGTGCATATGTACATGTCTGTGCATGTGTACTGTATTATGTACTGTGTGTGCATGTGTGCGTGTGTGTGCATATGCATGTGTATTGTGCATGTGTGTGTGCATGTGCATATGTGTACTGTGTGTGCATGTGTGCGTGTGTGTGCATATGCATGTGTATTGTGCATGTGTGTGTGCATGTGCATATGTGTACTGTGTGTGCATGTGCATGTGTGTGTACAGTGTGTGTAGTGTGCATGTGCATGTGTGTGAACCTTGTGTGTGTGCATTTGTGTGCTGTGCATTGTGTGTTTGTGTATGCATGTGTGCATTTGTGTGTGCATGTGTGCATGTGTGTGTGTATATCTGCGTGTGTACTGTGTGTAGTGTGCATGTGTGTGTACCTTGCATGTGTGCATGTGTGTGCATGTGTAGTGTACTGTGTGTGTACTGTGCATGTGTATGTGCATGTGCATGTCTGCATGTGTACTGTGTGTGCATGTGTGCTGTGTATGTAGTGTGCATGTGTGTGTGTACCTTGCATGTGTGCATGTGTATGCCTGTGCATGTGTACTGTGTGTGTACTGTGCATGTGTGTGCGTACCTTGTGTGTGTGTGCGTGTACATGTGTGTGCATGTGTGCTTGTGTACTGTGTAGTGTGCATGTGTGTGTGTACCTTGTGTGTGTGCATGTGAGTGCATGTGGGCGTTTGTGTGTGTGCATGTGTGTGTTTGTGTGTGCATGTGTGTGTGTGCATGTGTGCATTTGTGTGTGTGTATGGGTGTGTGTTTGTGCTCTACCATGCATGTGGAATACAGAATGGCTGAAATGTACAAACGAGACCATTGTTGCTTTACTCGGGTCATTTCCATGACCATGTATCTCATCTGAGCCCGGGTGGCCTCCTGAGTGACCGTGTCTTGCAGGTTCACAGCTGGGCTTCAGGGCTTGCAGAGATGAAGGCCTGTCCTCTCTCCCTCCTCCTGCCCTCCTTCCTCCTGCCCCACCCTCCTATCCTCTCTTCCTCCTCCTGCCCTCCCTCCCTCCTGCCCTCTCTCTCTCTATTCCTCCTTTCTCCTTCCTTCCTCCTCTTTCAGGCACAGTCCTCAGTGAGGGCTTTGGATCTCAAGGACAGCCTCCTCTCTGGACAGTGTAGATTTGCGTTTGCAGAGCTGACTCTGTGACACATACATGTGGACGGTTAGGACTTGATTCCCTGGTGATGGGCACAGAGCTTGGGAGACTTGACTGGACGCGTGAACAGGAAGGGCAGACCTGTGCGGAGTCAGCCCTGCCTCCCTGGGTCCGCTGAGCCTTCCCCACTCTCCTGTCCTGAGTGTCAGAGCCGCCCAGAGGGCATCCCTGCACCCAGCTCTGTTCTGACTACAGCACAGTAAGAGTCACAGCAAGAGGACAGGCCATTGTCCTGCTGGTGTAGCTGTGGAGGGTCACTTCCTGGCCCTTACAGCAGCTTTTCACCCATCTCTGGTTAGCTTCCAGCCAGTCAGGAGAATGTCCCCATGGCGCCTTCTCGTTAACACAGCAAGGCAAACTCAGAACCAAACCACAACCTGAACGCATGGTCCTCGTGGCAATTACTGAAACCTACGGCTGAGCAGAGGCTCGAGACTTGACACCTTGTGGTGTGTTACAAAGTGCACTGAGCTCTCGGCCTCGGGCCTGAGGAAGCCGCACCCTTACTGTGACGGCCTCACAGCTGTGGCTAAGGCGGAGCTCGAACCCCACCACATGGAAGCAGAGTGAGCCTTTGGGGCTAGGTTATCAAAAACACACTGGGGGCCAGTCACTTTCTTCCCTGAGGAGAACTTGAGAGTTGAAATTATTCCCCAGCGATGAAATCAATAAAGCTGTGTCAGTGAATGTTTACTCCCAATTCATGTGGTCTGCAAAAAGTAGAATTTTGGACAAACAGGTAACGTCACACCCACTGGGAATGAGCCAGGGCTGAGTCGGGTGTTGACGTCAGCTGGTCAAGCACTGCTGAGAAGGGTCACGGCTGGTCCACTCACCCAACGTTTCCTAACAATTAAAGCATAGTCAGGTCGCACAGGACCACAGAATATGAGGAATCTTACGGGACAGCATGAGTCAGGCTGCAGGGGAGACTCAGCAGAGCCCCTGGGAGCCGGCCCAGCACACAGGCACCACAGCTCTTCCGTCAGGGCACTGGCCTGCGGGCTCCTAGAGCTGAAGCCATGGGCCAGGTGAGCTGCCCCTCACCCACAGAGACAGCTCAGCGAGCCACCACGTCCCCCAATAAGACTCCTCTGCTGCTGCAAAACTGTGTTGGCTCCCCGGCCAGACCTCCACAGAGCTGGGGCAAAGCTCTGCCTTGAGATCAAGGTAGGCAGTGCACAGCCCCTCCCCTGCCACGCCTGCGTCCCTCTTTCCTCTTGGTGCACTTCTTTGTAAGACTCTGAAGTCAGTTTGCATTGCCACTTCTGCCTTCCAGGAGGGGAAGCTGAGTCGTAGACGTGGCAGAGAAGGCATTTCTACTTGGACAGGGCAGAAGAATCATGGGAAGACCAGGAGGGATTTTCCACACCACACATCTTTCCAGTACTCCCACCAACGCTGCGCCCACCACAGGGCTCCTAGCAGACCACATCTAGTTCCCAGCACACTTCAAGCCGAGCCCCATATTCCAGGGGGCAAAAGTGGCCTGGAGCTAGTCTCAGATCACTGCAACTTCAGCCTGGCTCAGCTCCACTGTCCTGGCTCCAGGAAAGGCCTCTGCAGAGAGCAAGTGAGGTTTTCCTCACTGAGGAAATACAAGCAATGGGGACATCATTTGGGAAAGCCACACCAGTGCCCAGGAGCAAAAAGCCATGGTGCAGAGTGGCCAATGCCTCACAGACTCTCACACAGGTGGGGATAGATTCCTCCACCTAGGAGTATCAGCGCTACTAACCTGCAGGGGTAGAATAAGCTCAGCAGGAATCAGAGGCCAGGGAACAGCTCTCCAGCTCTTCCACTCTCCAACTGTCCAGCTCTTCGACTGTCAAGCTCACCACCCATCCAGTTTTCCAGCTCTCACAATCTCCAACTGTCCAGCTTACCAAATGTCCAGTTCAGCTCTCCAACACTCCAGTTCTCCTGCTCACCAGATCTCCAACTTTCCATGTCTCTAACTGTCCATCTCTACAACTGTCCAGCTCTCCAACTCACCAGCTCTCCTGTCTCCAGCTGCTCTCCAATTGTCCAACCTGACATCAGTCCAACTGCCCACCTCTCCTGCTCTCCAAATATCCAATTCTCCAGATCACCTGCTCTCCAGCTCTCCAACACTCCAGCTCGACAGCTCACCAGATCTCCAACTGTCCATGTCTCTAACTGTCCAACTCTGCAGCTCTCCTGTCTCCTGCTCTCCAGCTCACCAACTGTCCAGCTCTAATTTTCTCCAATTCTCCAGGTCTCCTGCTCTCCATCTCTCCACCTCTTATGCTCTCCAGCTCTCCAACTGTCTACCTCTCCTGCTCTCCAAATATCCAACTGTCCAGATCACCCGCTCTCCAGCTCTCCAGCTCTCCACCTCTCCAACACCCCAGTTCTCAGGCTCTCCAGCTCTCCAGCTCTACAGCTGCCTTGGTCTCCTGCCCCACAGCTCTCCAGATCTCCAGCTCTCTAGCTCTTCAGCTTTCCAGCTCTCCTGCTCTTCAACTGTTCAACTCCCCACTCTCCAACTCTCCAGCTCTTCAGCTCTCCAACTCTCCAGCTCTCCTGCTCTTCAGCTCTCCAGTTCTCCAATTTGTTAGCTGTGCAACTACCAGCTCTCCAACTGTCCAGCTCTCCAACTATCCAGCTCTCCTTCTCTCCAACTCTCCAACTGTCCAGATGTGCTCTCCAACTGTCCAGATCTCCTGCTCTCCAGCTCTCCAACTCTACAGCTCCCCTGCTCTACAGCTCTCCTGCTCTCCAACTCTCAAGCTCTCCTGCTCTTTAGCTCTCCAGCTCTCCTACACTCCAGCTCTCCAACTCTACAGCTCTCCAACTGTCCAGTTCTCCTGCTCTCTAACTCTCCAACTCTCCAGCTTCCAGCTCTCCAGCTCTCCAACTCTACAGCTCCCCTGCTCTACAGCTCTCCTGTTCTCTAACTCTCAAGCTCTCCTGCTCTTTAGCTCTCCAGCTCTCCTACACTCCAGCTCTCCAACTCTACAGCTGTCCAACTGTCCAGCTCTCCAAATCTCCAACTCTCTAGCTGCTTCTCCAGCTCTCCAGCTCTCCAACTCTACAGCTTCTTTGCTCTCCTGCTCTCCAGCTCTCCTGCTCTCCAACTCTCCAGCTCTCCAATTCTCCAATTCTCCTGCTAACCCTCTCCAGATATCCTGCTCTCCCGCTCTCCAGCTCTCCAGCTCTCCAAATCTCTAGCCCTTTAAACTGTCCAGCTCTCCAGCTTTCCAGTTCTCCAATTTGACAGTTATCCAACTACCAGTTCTCTAACTGTCCAGCTCTACAACTCTCCAGCTCTCCAGCTCTCCACTGCTCCAGCCCTCCTGTTCTCCAATTCTCCAGTGCTCCAGCTCTCCAACTCTCCAGGTCTCCTGCTCTCCAACTCTCCAGGTCTCCTGCTCTCCAACTCTCCAGCTCTCCAACTGTCCAGCTTTCCAACTCTCCAACTTTCCAGCTCTACAACTGTCAGCTTTCCAGCTCTTCCACTCTATAACTGTCCAATTCTCAAGATCTCTAGCTCTCCAGCTCTCCACTTACAGTTCTGCAGCTCTCTAGCTCTCCAACTCTCTACACCTCTCCTGCTCTCCAGATCTCCAACACTCCAGCTCTCCAACTGTCTTGCTCTCCAGCTCTTCTACTTTCCAACTGTCCAACTCTCCAGCTCTATAACTCTGCAGCTCTCCAACTGTTCTGCTCTCCAGCTCTTCCACTCTCCAACTGTCCAACTCTCCAGCTCTCCCACTTTTCAACTGTCCAGCACTTCAAAATTCAGCTCTCCAGCTGTTCAACTGTGCAATTCTCCATCTCTCCAGCTCTCCAAATGGCCAAATCTCTAGCTCTCCAACTGTCCAGCTGTCCAGTGATCCAGATCTCAGCTCTCCTGCTCTCCAACCTCTCCAGCTCTCCTTCTCTAAAGTCTCCACCTCTCATGCTCTCCAGCTCTTCAGCTCTCCAATTGTCCAGCTCTCCTCTCCAACTCTCCAGGTCATGTGTTTTACAGCTTTACAACTCTATAGCTCTCCCACACTCCAGCTATACAGCTCTCTAACTCTCCAGCCCTCTCTTGCTCTCCAGGTCTCCAACTCTCCTGGTCTCCAACTCTAGCTCTCCAACTCTCCAGCTCTCCTTTCTACAGCTCTCCAGTTCTCCACCTATCCAGCCCTCCAGCTCTCCAACTCTTCTGCTCTCCAGCTCTCCAATTCACCACCTCTTCGACTCTTTTCTTCTCTAGCTCTCCAACTGACCAGACCTCCACTCTCCAAGTCTGCAACTCTCCAAATATCCACCTCTGCAGCTCTCTATCTCTCCTTCTCTCCAGATCTCCAGCTTTCAGCTCTCCAATTCTCCTGCTCTCCAGCTCTCCTACTCTCCTGCTCTCCAGATCTCCTGCTCTCCAGCTCTCCAACTCTACAGCTGTCCAACAGTCCAGCTCTGCAACTGTGCAGTTCTGTAACTCTCCAATTCTCCAAATCTCCAGGTCTTCAGATCTCTTGTTCTCCAGCTCTCCAACTGTCCAGGTATCCAGCTCTCCAGATCTCGAGCTCTCCAAATCTCCAGCTCTCCTGCTCTCCAACTCTCCAGCTCTCCAGATCTCAAGCTCTCTAACTCTCCAGCTCTCCAGTTCTCTACCTCTCCACCTTTCCACCCAGTTTCCCATCATCTCTGCAGCTGCCATCTCTCCAGCTCTCCAGGCAGGACTCCAGCTCTCCAACTCTCCAACTTTCAGCTCTCCAGCTCCCTAGCTCTCTGAGTCTGAAACTCTCCAGGTCTGTGTTGACTGCTTTGGAACTGACAAGTCCCTGCACCTCCTGGTCCTTGGTTTCCTGAGCCAGAGGCATCTTCAAGGCTGCAGTACAGGGACACCATGTGGTAAATATTACCGATGTAATCTTCCCAGAGCACTAGGAGTATTGCTCCTGAAGTCTGGTTGCCTAGTCCTGGGAATCCTAGTGCAGCTGGACATGGCTCTGGAGACAGTGTGTGTAAGAGAGGTGACCAGCAGAGTGCCTTCCTTCCTTTCTCAGTCCTTCTAGAGTGCTCCAGGCACAGGGATGGGGACATGGGCCCTTGGCTCAGTTTCCCATCATCTCTTATGACAGATAAATACAGAAGCCTACAAGCCACACATCAGATGAGAGACAGGGCCATGGGGTAGTGATGTGGGTGGAGACCAGCACTTGCTAGAGTCCCAGGGCCACACTGAGCCTCCTCCAGGGTGCTGTCCAGTCCACTGGTAATGTTGTTGCAGACAACTGTCACCCTGGAACACAAATAATCTATAGATTTCCTATGCATACACGAGGCACTCCAGCCACACAGAAGGAAAGCTGGTAAGATGGACAGAAAAGAGGACATGCTCAGGGAACGACTAATGGCAACCTTGGTGAAGCAGGTCTGGGTTTTGAGTCGGGTCCAGGCTGAACAGGCTGTGCCTCTCTGACTAGAGCTTTGGCCACAGAAACTGTCCCCAACATTAAGTTTTCCCTTGGCCTGAATCAGCACCCTCCTTGGGAATGTCAGAGATGACCACGTCCTGTCTTGGTGTGTCTGCACTGAGGAGGCCACTCTGGCTGGAGGAAAGAGCTCTTTATGCATAAGGAGGTGGGTGCATCCTGGATTCTAGCAACCCCAGCACTAGCCAGGATCTCTGGCCAACAGTTGGTCCAGCCTGTGCTCTGAGAAGTGGGTGGAAAAAAGCAGGAAGTGTGCTTTGGGGAGCCACCCCAGGTCGAACAAGGAGCCTTTGAGAAAAATGCCCCAGGCTCGGGGCCCAGAGCTGAGCACCAGGGGCAGGGTGTGTGTTTTCTGCTGGTATGTAAAGCTCACCCCTCAGAGCCCACCCTTGGGCACCTGCTAACTGGTGCCAAGCAGGGTGCTGCCTGGGTTGCTAAGTGAAGGTCGGCTTTCAGAACCAGTGCATGTTCACCAAACCAGGTAACACTGCAGAACGTGTCTCTCCTGTCTCCTACGACTCCCTGTGGAGACTTGCAGTGAGATCCAGAAACAGGAAATGGCCATGTGTGGTGCGATTCCAGCTTAATACCAGTGCCCAAACCTGCCAGCAGCAGGGCTGGTGGCCAGGACCGTTTCCAGGCTTCCTGATGGCCCGATCTGAGATGGCACCATGTGTAAACTCCCCTGCTGCTGTTTGTCCTGGGTGCAAACTACAGGCTCCTCCATCCTCGGTCCCCTCACTGAGAGCATGGAGCTATGAGGAAGCACTAGGACCACACTTACCAGTGGATCCTGCCACCATCAGTGACTTCAGAGGAGTGGGCCAAGGAGACGTGGTACAGACACACACAGAACGCTACCCACCCAGAGATCACTCGGTCATGTACTCCTAAGGGAAGTGAGTGTACGGGAGAACAGCACGCAGGTGGCACGAGCCAGACTTGGACGTCAAGGTAGCCGCACCAGGACACCTCTCCACTCAGGGTGACGTGTGACTCGTGCGCCTCTCATCACCGGTCCCCACGGCCTCTCAGGGCCTTCATGAGCGAAGCCACTGAGGAGGTCCCTGGCTGAGGTCCTCTGAGGAGCAGGCTGTCCCCTCCCCTAGGCACACAGGGCGTGGAACCTCGGGACACTGTGGATAGGCGTGGGGAACGTCCCCCGATGGCTGGCCTACCTTGTGCACAGCTGAGGGTCTCGCCGGGTCTGCACAGATACTTCCAGGCTTTAGACTTAGACCTCATGAGGCTTCGACTTGCGTTTTCCTGGAAACCGAGGCTCCTGGCCACCTCACTGGCGCCTCTGCCAGCCGTGGGGGTCAGCGCTCAGCCTCAGCTGGGTGACTGCCTCTAACCCCCTGCCCCCGCACTCTGGATGCAGTGAGATCCGCCTCTTTCTCTGTCGAGGTGGTCTCTGGTGGAGGACGTTCTAGGTTTTGCTGAAGACCTATTTACCCCTTTCATTGTTTTAGTGGCTTTTCATTTGAAGATATTTCTGCTCCCCGAAGGCCATGAAGATATCTGTCAGACAATCTGAGAAGGCGGTAGTCACCTTTGACCTGGCAGAGAGGCGAGGAAGAAGTCGGAAATGCCCTTTTCATTTCATTTTCTCCATTTGTTTCACTCTTGGTCTACAAGGTCGTGGGGGAAAGTCTGAGCTTCCGGCGCTTGTGGGGTGGAGGTGGAGGGAACTGAAGCGTGACCCCGCCTGCAGAAGGGCCCGTGCTCCTGGTCCTGGCTGGCAGGCGTCTCCAGCCCGGGGGCCATTCTTGGGTGATGATTTATGCAGGTCTCACAAGGCTCGCGCAGCAGAGGACAGGAGTTCAAGTCGACCTCTCGGCCTGGCATAAACACCCGCGCCCCCGGCCAGGAGCGCGGGCAGGGCCTCCTGTGACATTCCTGCTGTGGGGAGTCATCCCCCAGCCCCCACCCTCAGAGCTGGGACAGCCTGGCCTCGGAGCAGCTCCTCCTCTCTCCAACCTCAGAGCACACTCCTCTGCTATTGATTTCTTGCAAAAGGAATGACTTCAAGTTCTGGTGATGAGAATCGGAACAGACAGTGGACTTTACTAAAAGTCTCGCTGTGGTCACAGCCCACATTCCAGGGCGGACGGAGCAACTGAGGGCTCACTGTGCAGTCCCAAGCCGTGGCCAGGCTCGTCTGCAGCAGCCCAGCAGAGCACACACGGGAAGGGTCTTGGCGGCCCGGCACGGCCTCTGGGCACTGCACGGACTCCACTCAAGATCTCCCCGTCCTTTTCTTCTTTTCACCAGTAGCTTGGGCCAGGGAAGCTGTTTGGAAAAGGAGTTCTCACGGTGACCTTGAAGGATCTTGCTGAATGTCAGACACACACCGTCCCTCACCCTCTGCTCCCGGCCACACAGAGGGCGCTTCCTTAGCACGTCATGCTTCAGCAAACGGACGTGTGGGCCATCCGTCCTGGCCCTGCACGCGTCTCGGGTCGGGGTTTCTCCTCACTCCCTCCCTGGAAGCTGTTGGGTGCTGCTCCTGCCGACACCCTGGCTCCTGGGTGCTTTCTGGAGAGCAGGACGTGCACATTCCAGCTGTGTCCCTCTGTGCCTCTGCCTCCACTGAGTCACTCACCTGGTGGCAAGCCCCTGCCGCTCTCCTTCCCGTGAAGACGCGTCTCTTCCACAGTGCACCACCCGCCACCCGGGGCTGGGCAGCCGCACCTCACCACGTCTGGCGACCCCTGTCCCACGTCCTCCTCCGATGCTCAGCTCTTGTCAGCGTCTTCCCCTCTCCTGTGGCTCCCACCAGCTCCTGGAGGACTGCAGCATCCCTGGGCCGTGCATCCCAGCCCTGTCCTCCTGGCGCAGCGGATCCTCGAGGGCCCCAGGCTCCCCGCCCCCAGGCAGCCCTGGCTAAGAGTCGCCAGTGTGGCTACCCTCCGCCAGCTCCTGCCTGCCTACAGCCCTGCCTGCACCAGCTCCCGCACGCTCTCCATCCCCCACCACGGGCAGGGGACGGTGCCGTGGACGGGGGCTGTTGAGGCAGCCGGCTCGGCACTGGGGGGCTGGCAGCCTGCAGGGTAGTCTAGAGAGGTAGGAAGGGCTGCTCCTGCAGCCCCGAGCCTCAGGGCTGGGGATTCAGGCAGAATTCCTCCTCTGCTTCCCCCTGAGGCCTTCAGCTGCCCGGACGAGACCCCCCACATCACAGAGGCTGCCTGCTTTCCTAAAGCTGCTCTCAAATGCTATGCGCACCCACAGAGTGCTGGACAGCAGCCTGGACACCAGCGCCTGCCCAGCCACAAGGACCAGGGAGGGCGAGGTGCTCCCACAGCTGCCTGGGCCACGCCTCACCAGCGATGCCCGCAGAACCGAGGACCTGCCACTCGTCCCGGGCCAACCCAGGTTTTTCCTGATTTTCCCGCCCTCCTCTTGGAGAGTGCTCAGCTCCAGGTGAGTCTGAACGCGGGCAGCTGGCACTTCTGCAGAAAAATCAGAGCACACGGGCAGGTTCCCTCCAGACTGCAACCCAAGCCCCCAGGTCCGTCCTGGCGTCTGAGTGAGGCATCCAGGCCTCACTCTCGGCCTGGCCTTCGCCCCTGGCCTCCACAGGACAGAGCCTCTCTCCCTCCTGCTGGTGCACCAGACCGCGGGAGCTCTTCTCCCCACCCACCTCCGTCCCCCCAGAGCTGTGGGTCAGGGCCCGCCTGGGACCCCCGCTGCGTGGTGGGCACCCTTACCTCAGTGCCCGCGCGGGCCCCACACTGCCCTGGCCCTGTGTTCAGGACTCCCCGTGGAGTCCCCTCGGGGAACACAGCCGCAGGCTCCACCTCGGCCTCCCGGCGGATGCCAGCGCTCCGCCTCTCTCTGATGAGATTCTTCTGGTACGAGCCAGGCCCCTGGGCTGCGAGGCCCACAGCCCCCAGTCCTCCTCTGGCAGATGCGCCCAGGACTCCCCGTCCCCCTCTCTCACAGCTCATGTCCCTGCCCTTCTCCAGGTGGCTGGTGGAAGAGGGCCCCCAGGCCTCCCTGTCCTTCCTCAAGCCGTGGACGAGTCTGCAGTCTCTGAAGCTGGGCCAGGCCCTGGCGCTCGCCCCCTGAGTCTCCCTGGAGACCTTGTCCAGCCTTCAGGTTCATCCACACATGCGAAGGAGCAGAACGCTCTCCAAGATCTTCACAAGATCAAAACTGACCAGACCCTCCTCCACGAGGCAGGCTTGATCAGATCTGTCCTGCGTGATGACATCACGGAACAGAGGCCCACGTGAGGCGCAGGCCGCGGAGGGAGGGTCTCCACCAGGCCAAAGTGAACCAGGCCCAAGGAAGCAGGGGCCTCGGGGCAGTGGAGAGGGCACTGGCCAGAAGACCTGCGTCCACCCGAGGAAGACCGCAGGGCCAACCCTGGCCCTGCCGCGTGGGGCGAGCCTCGCAGTCCAGCCACATTCGTCTTCGTCCACTGCCTGCTCTCAGCATGCTGCCACACTCCCTCCTGTGGGGAGCCTGGGGTCTCGACTGGACGTGCTTCATGAAACAGAAGTGACCACATCATCCTGCCCCCCAGCTAGGGGCCAGGCGGGCTCCTGTCCCGCGAGAGGGTGCTGCAAGCAGGGAAGGACTCGGTGGAGGCCGCCTTCAGAGCCTGGAGGCCGAGGGAACGAGCCACAGCCCTTCAGCCTCCTGTGACAACGCTGGATGGCACGGGGTGACGGGGACAGCCTCCTGGGCATTTTTTCAAGTCATCCAATGTTTCAAATTTTTTAACCAAACACATGGATCAGATTTTCCTTAAAATTTCCATTCTCTAAAAACCAGGCAGAAAAATGTCTGGCAACAGGACCAGAATGTTTTTTTCCAACAGTTTGTGTTTAATTATAAACGTCTGTAGAACCCAAGGAAACTGCTGCCCGTGCACTCAACTGAAGAGTGATCAAAGTATCTGTGCACAACCCTGGGCCATGAGGGTGTCATGGTTCCCAGGCCGTCAAGTGCATGGACTTTAGCAATTTCAAATTGAAACTTTGCCAAACTCTTTCCTTTTCTCTCAATTTTCTTTCTTTCTTTCTTTTTTTAATAATTTTTAGTTGCCAATGGACCTCTATTTTGTTTATTTCTATGTGGTGCTGAGGATCGAACCCAGTGCCTCACACATGCCAGGCAAGCGCTCTGCCACTGGCCACAGCCCCAGCCTCATCTCTCAATTTCCTTTTGCAATTAATTCCATAAATAGTACATTTAATACTTAAAATTTGTTTTCATGTTATTTTCTACCTAGTTTATTATATGCTCATGAACAGAAAGATAATTAAGGCCACATGCTGGGCATAATTTTTAAAGCAATGGTACCATTTTAAATTTCTAACCATCATACAGAAGTTTAACCCAGCACAGAAGAGCCTGTGAGCAATAAGAGGGTATCTTACTGGGAAACAAATTTTAATTTGACGTTTGAGGACTATTAGCTTCCAACAAACAAGCCAGTCTCCTACTTCCTAGTCACCGTTCAAGTTGTATTAGCAACGATGCTCTTCAAGAACTTCACAGAGTATGTGCACGTTAGTGTGTATGTCCTGAACTAGGCATTTGTATCCTAGTAGGCATGCAGTAGGTATCAGAGCCTGAAGTACATGCACATGTCTGCATACATGGCACATGCCAGTCATGCCCAGCTAGAACACAGCCCCCTCCACAAGGGCTTCAGGAACGTGTATGGGTGTTTCCATCCTGTGGACACTCCTTTTCTATAATGCCCTGTTCTTGTTTCAGGGATATGCTATGTTCTTACCTATCTATGGATGTTAACAGAAGGTCCAAGCTGTTTTTCTACTTGTGTTTTGGGTTTTGTTTCCCATGGCTGAAGTTTGGTGCTCATTTCATCCTGGTTGCACAGTCGTGACTAAGTCCAAGGAACCAAATGCTGATTGGGGAGATGAGAGGTCCTCATTATGCCTGGACTTGACCATGGGGGTCTGGTCACACGTCTTGTGGGGAGCATGGGCTGTTGTGACCCCTCCTATGAAAACTGGGGAACACTGTACACACACTGGCCACCTGCACACTGCACAGCTGTCAAGTGGCCGGGGGGACCTGCACCTGTCCCAATGGATATGCAAATGAGCAATCGATTAACAGAAGATTTCTGCCTGGGCAGAGCTTGGTGCCCTCACACCACACAGGTTTCTGCAGAAAAGCACTGAGGTGGAGACAGGAGCAAGGGACCAAGACACCGTAAACTTCTTTATTATCAGTTGTTCAAATTCCTTCATCCTTAACTCTGCCAGGCCCCAGGGCCATCCCCCAGATCCATCCCCCAGGTCCATCCACCAGGCCCCAGGGCCATGCCCCAGGGCCATCCCCCAGATCCATCCACCAGGCCCCAGGTCCATCCGCCAGGCCCCAGATCCACCCACCAGGCCCCAGGTCCATCCACCAGATCCATCCACCAGGCCCCAGGTCCATCCCCCAGATCCATCCACCAGGCCCCAGGTCCATCCCCCAGATCCATCCACCAGGCCCCAGGTCCATCCACCAGATCCATCCACCAGGCCCCAGGTCCATCCCCCAGGTCCATCCACCAGGCCCCAGATCCATCCCCCGGATCCATCCCCCAGATCCATCCACCAGGCCACAGGTCCATCCCCCGGATCCATCCCCCAGATCCATCCACCAGGCCCCAGGTCCATCGGCCAGGCCCCAGGTCCATCCACCAGGCCCAGGTCCATCCACCAGGCCCCAGGTCCATCGGCCAGGCCCCAGGTCCATCCACCAGGCCCCAGGTCCATCCACCAGGCCCAGGTCCATCCACCAAATCCATCCACCAGATCCATCCACCAGGCCCCAGATCCATCCGCCAGGCCCCAGATCCATCCGCCAGGCCCCAGGTCCATCCACCAGGCCCCAGGTCCATCCACCAGGCCCCAGGTCCATCCACCAGGACCCAGGTCCATCCACCAGGACCCAGGTCCATCTGTGCCTCATCGGTCTGAGGCTGTGGCCGCAGTTTCATTGGGTCCTGGCTCCCATACTGCTGCTCTAGACCCTCTTTTGCATCTCTTCCATGAGGCTTTATTTAACTGAATGCCTGCAAGATAGCGCTGGCCCTTCTTCACCTGCCCGCGAGGTGTGAGCGCACGTGTATTTCAGTCCATCGGCTGCCACCTTGGTATTTCCACTTCTTCCCAATTCAGCTCCACATGACTCTTGACACACAGTAGAGGTGAGGTCCTGTCCCCATCCAGGAGGCACGTGGTAGAGCCTCATCCACACTACCCTTCCTGGTGCCACGTTGGAGTGGTCCTCTGCTACTCCAGAGTGTGAGCTGCACCTGGAAGGGGGCTTGGACAGGATGTCGGGCGACTGCAGCTTCAGCCCAAGTTGCTCCTGATTCCTTCTCTGACCTGGGAACAGCTGGTCCTCTCATGGCTTTGGCCTCCTCCTGGGAAACATGGGGCTGCTGCACACAGTCCCCAATGTCACCCTCGGCTCTCCAGCCTCCAGGCTACGGAGACTGCGCTCCACTGCTGACAGCGTCTGAAGCCACAGGAGCGGGAGCAGAGCCAAGGTGAGTGGCTCTCGTTTCCAAAGACACCACGCTCACCTCTTCTCAAACCCCGGATTCTCTGCAAAGTGACCCAGATTGCTTGTGACTTTGAAGGAGAGCAAGTTGGACAGAGAGAGCCTCCGGAACATGGCCGCTCTGAGATGGCGGAGGCACATGCTCTGGAGAGGAGCTCCAGGTTATTCTTCTTTCCAATCTTTTCTTTTCTAAAACCTGTGTATCCTCTCTTCCAGGGAATCCGTATGAATAAATGGGAAAATGGTCACCTCCAAGTGGCTCTGCGTGGGGACTCTCATCCGAGATGTTTGCAGCAGTCTCCCCACAAACCGTGCCGTCTGCTCCTGGGGCACCTTTTCCCCCAGCTCTTGGGCTCAGCCTGTGCTGAGTGGGCGACACTGACTCCTGCAGAAGGTGCTCCTGTGGGTGGGCGGCTCTGTGCCGCGTCCCAGCTCCCGGCAGGGCCGTGGCCAGTCTGCAGCCTGCACCCCACGGCTGGGCCTGGACTCTGGAACATGCAGGCTGGGTTCCCCCAGGGCCAGGGGTCTGGGTGGGCAGATGGAAAGAACAGCAATTTCCTCTTTTACGGAGCCAGCCGGGGCCTGAGCGCAGCTTTCAGAAAGTGAGAGGCCAAGCAGGGAGGACACATCGGGCCTCGGGGACGAGCTCCAGGGAGACTCTTGCTCAGTCGGAATAAAAAGTCTGCTCTTGCAGAGAGACGCTCCCTCCTGGACAACGGCCGTCTGCAGCATCTCAGGAGCCGAGGACCAGCACCCACTATGTGATGGAAGGTGCACCTCCCTCCCCACATAACCAGCCTGGAGCACTGACGGGGCTATGGCAGGTTTCAGAGCAGGCTCAGAGCCTCCGCCTCCCTCCTGGGAACAGGCTTCCTCACTCCGTCCTCAGGACGAGGCACAGACCGGCCCTCTCGGGGGCGCCAAGCTCCGATGCTCCTGAAGTTCTCGCAGTAGGTTCCATCGCTGTGCGAGGAGGGACTGGCGCCCGCCTCCCTGCTGGCGGGTAGGCTGCTCCGCGGCAGCACGCGAGCTCTCACAGTGGTCCTGTGCTCCCGAGTGTGGGCTTGCCGCAGGCTGGAGGGCTCAGATGAACCAACTCAACTCATTAGCGGTGCTTTGTCCTGGGCGACAGCAGTGCTGTCCAGCCGAGCACTGTGTGGCTGGTCCTTGGCCCACTTCACCCTGGTTAGCTTCAACGGGTCCCCCGCTGGTCAGCTCTGCCCATGAAAGAGGATTCAGCTACCTGACGCTGCCCTGCAGTCCTGCACCCTGTGAACACTGTTCCTTGGACACCACAGTGCACCGTCCACTCTCCAGGTTCTGGGTCGTGCCGCATCTGAGGAGCACATGGTGCATCAGCGCTTCTATTCCAGACGATCTGACTGGACAAGACGTGAGGAGATGGGAGGAGATGGACGCCTTCACCAGGCAGCCAGAGGCGTGGACTCCCTGCGTGCCACCAGCGGGTTCTGACAGTCTGCCCTGGGACGTCCGCCTCCAGCTCCAGCCTCTCAGCTGCTCATGGCTGGCCTCTCCTCACCCAGGTCTGGAGGACTCCCCTTTAGGCTCCCCGAGGCCAGTCGCCTCTGGCACTGAGGCCTTGGTGACTTGTGCTGCAGATGCACCGCAGGCACAGAGAGCCTCCAAGGGACAGCACGCCTCAGAGGGACAGGCCCCATCCTAAGAGGCAGCCACAGGGGAAGCCGAGGGCCAGGAATCGAGGTCCTGCTGGCTCTTGTAGCTCGTGGCCACAGGCAGGACGGCCTCGCACTGGCCCTCAGAGCCTCTCAGCAGCCCCGTCTGCCTCCCGTCTCCCTCTCCGCACCACGCTGCCTTCAGAGGCAAGTCCGTTATGGTTTGGGTGTAGAGTGTCCCCAGAGGCCAGGTGTGGAACCCAGAGGAGGTGGAGCCCAGGGGAAGGAGGAAGGTCACAGGGCACGCCCTAGTAGGGGCCTCCGGGCCCGGCCCCCATGTCTTACCACAACAGGGGTGTTCTGTCCCCAAACACCACCGTTCCTCACCACCCCACAGGCCTCCCAAAGCCACCTCAGTCGCCTTTCCACTGCTTCTCAGATGCTCTCGACCTCCAAATCACCGTCCTGAGCAGACACCGGGCCTGGGAACGGGAAGCCTGTCCAGAGCTGGCTCCTCTGCCAATCCGCCTACTTTTTGTGTGTATTTTTATCTTGGTCCATAGATAATGTGCTTCAGGACACAAAGCACCACGATGGCGTTACGTGCCACCGCCCACCGGAGAGGACCCTGCTTGGCATATCGCCTCCTGGGATCGCAAGACCTCCCTTTGATGTAAAGCCACATTCCTCACGTGGCCTCGGGAGCGGGGGCGACTTGCCCAGACAGCCGCGCAGCCGCTGCAGCCGCATCTTTCTATATGTGCCTGCAGCACTACTCCAGATTGTCATCCACATCTTGAAGACAGGGAGGTGTGTTTCTCTTCCATAGTGACTTTTGCCTAAGTCACATGGTCTTTTCCTTTTGAGGGAAATAGGATGAATGCAGAAAACTGCAACTGTCTGATAAGGACCCTGATGTTTAAAGCAGAATAACGGCAGACTCCAGTTCAACCTTGTCTTGTGCCTAAACCTGGTAAATGCCACAGTAACGTGTATAAAAGCAAAAATGCAGTGCCGACACTCAATCATCGTTTTAATCACCAAGGCCACTCACGTCCTGTGGACTCTCCTGCAGAGCGCAGAGAGGACCCCTGAAGGAGCGGGATCAGCTCCTCGCTGTGTCCGTCGGGTTCTCTAGAGGGACAGATCGACAGGAAGGGTATCATAAAGGGGGACTTATTAGGTTGGCTTATGCAACCAGAGGCTGGACACTCCTCGGTGGCCATCTGCAGGCTGGACAACTGGGAGAACCAGTAACTGCACAGTCCAAGAGGCTGAGGCCCCAGAACAAGAGGGGTCACTGGTGGTGCCCAAGACGGAGACCAAGGGTTCTGGAGACTCCCTGGAGAAACACCGCAGAGTCCACTTTGGAAAAGTAAAGGGCGAGAGTCTGTCCTCAGAGGACCACAGCAGCAACGGGAGCCCACTCGAGAGCTGGCATCCGCGGCTGCCTCCTTGGTCTCCAACTTGTATTCCATCCAAGCCTCAGGCTGTTGGACAGTGTGCCCACACTGAAGACAGGTCCCCATTCAGTTGGCTGCCCCTCGTGCCAACACTCCAGGCACACCCCACTGAAAACCCAGAAGCTTGATCACCGGAGTCTCTTAATCCAATCAAGCTGACAATTCAAGTTGGCGATTACAGGGCTCCAGGCGCCTGTCTACTTGATAGGAGACACCTGTGGGCAAGTGATAAGGAAATTCCACAACCCACGACGAACAGGTCCTGTCCCTTCAACAAACAGATAGGGCCCAGGAAATCTGAGCAGCCCTGCACCTCACTGTAACCAAGGATTCGGGAAACGTCCTGCCAGACTGCTCTGTGAAGTGTGTCACCACTGCGTGAGACTCAGGACGTAGCCCTTGGTGGTCATCTTACCTGGCCGGCTGACTTTAGAGGTGAAAGCCACCAACCCTGGAGGTCACACGGTGGACAATGCAGTGTCACTCCCCCACCCGGGCCTGGCTGCAGACCATACCTCTGACCTGTGGGTTGTGGTGATGACGGTGGCCTGGGCCACTCTCCGGGGACCTGAGGCCACTTTGGCTGAAGACTTGGACTCTTCACGTGGACCCGCAGGCGTCCCTGGGGCCTGGAGCAGGACGGAGAGACCTGGCCTCTGTCTTCACACTGTGTCCTGCGCTGCCCTGACGGGGGCCAGGTCTCCCTGGCTCTGAGGTAGCCATGTTGAGCTTGGAGCCACGTTGGTCTGGAGCCACGGCAGGGGGACGGCTTGACCTGGACCTGCCTGGCGTCTCCTCCCCTGTGACGTGAAGACACCTGCTGGCCACCATGCCCAGAAACACTGGCCCATGGAGCAGTGGAGAGAGGGCACTGAGCTCCTGAAAGGCCTCCCCCTGCCCCCAGAAGGGACCCGAATGTCCCCCTTTATGAGCCGCCCCCAGTGCTCCGAGCCTGAACCTGCAGCCGCTCACCCTGAGCTGGGAGGCTGACTCGGGGGCAGAGACCCCCTCTGCACTCCTAAGTTTGGGTCACACAGGGGCTGGGGAGCAGCGGGGACCCTCCAGCTCACAGGCAGACCCCTCTGCTGCGGAGCTCTCCCCACACTCAGCAGGGACAGCCTCTGTTGCCGGCAGACTGGGGCTGCAGCTACTCAAAGACAGGGCAGTGGACGGCCCAGAGCAGCGGCCAGCCCCTGAGGTCCCCTCCTGAACATGGACTCCTGGCAGAAGCTGTGCGGAGCCACTGTGCTGACTCAGGAGCCCACACGCTGCTGCAGCAGCTCTCCAAGAGCAGGTCACATCCGCCAGTCCTGCAGCAGCAGACCAAGAGGCACTGGCCGCCGAGTGACGCTGGACTGGGTTAAGCTAAGCCTGCGTTACAGCTGAAAACCAGCAGAGCACAGGACTCAGCAGCAAAGCACTACGACCTAACAAAGGGCACTAAGGAGGTGCAGGGGTCTCCTCACAGGTGCAGGGCCCGGGCCTCTGGAAACAGGGGGAGGTGGGCAAAGAAAGCTCCCCCAAGTGCACAACCCCAGCAGGGGCCCACAGCTACGGGAAGGGGGGAAATCCCAGAGGAAGACCTATAAAAATTGATTGTTAAAGTGTTTAATGAGCTAAAAGAAGATCTCAGGAATGAACTAAAAGGACAAATGCAGAAGCTGAAAGAACACTCAATAAACAGAGACTGAACAGCAACCCAGCAGATGGCCGAGAAATGGAGACCCAATGACTCGGATAAAACTCCACATGGAGGCTGCCATCGGAGCCGGAGTGCCACATACGAGAGGCCCTGGGCCCCAACTCAGCACCACCCAAAATATATGAATAAAATGAAGATATTGTGTCCATCCACAACTTGAATTTTTTAAAAAATCCATGTGGCGGTATCACTGACAGATTAAATCACACTGAAATCACAACTTCAGGCCTAGAAGGCAGGGTATGCAGACTTGCACTTCTCAAAGGAGGGATACGAACGGCCCCCGAAGACATGACAAAACACCCCACATTCTTAGCCATCAGGAAATGCAGACCCACCAACACTGAGGTTCCAGCTCACTCACTCAGAAGGGCGGTCATCAAGAATAAAAGCAGTAACAATTGCTGGGTGGACGGGGGCGAAAGGTACTCGCATGTTGCAGGTGGACAGCAAACCAGTGTGGAGACTCCTCCAGGCTGAGGCGTGGAACCGCCCCGGGACCCCGGCCGCTCCCGGGCATTTATCCTGAAGGACTTCAGCACATCCTGCTGCCACATGGGCACCAGGCTCACGGCAGCCCCTCCCACACAGCCAGCCCTGGAGCCCCCCGGGGGCCGTCCACGGAGGAGTGGGTGAGGATGGAGTCTGGCATCTGCTGGTGAGTGGGTGCAGCTGGAGGAGCTCGTGCAGGGAACCGCCAGGTGAGGGAGTCCAGGTCGGAGCTTCCTCTGCTCTGCAGAACAGCAGAGGGAAATGAGGGCGGGGCCCCGCCATTCTGACTGCTGGGAAACTGCAGGTGACTCAGGTGTCACTCTGTCAATGGGCTGACTGAGACCAACCGCCTTCTGTCCAGCGACCAAACCCACTTTGTCGAGAGACACGTGTGAGACGTGCTGGGGGGGCAGGTCTGCAAGCAGGTGATGAGGCCACGTGCTCAGACACCTGCTTCACAGCCGGCCACATGCCCTTGCCTGCGCCCAGGCCTGCATGCTGGCTCCACCGGCCGGTGTGTGCGGGCTCCCAGGCCCCGGCAGGCTCTCCGTCCCGTGGATGACCACGTGGGCTCCTTATCCAAGCCCGGCCCAGAGCCACGAGGGTGGCCGCTGGTGGTTGAAGACGTGCAGGGCAGGCCCAGGACCGAGGGCCACCTGGGCCCTGCGTCCTCTACCCGACAGGGCAGGAAGAGGCCCACAGCGTGGCCGACAGCGGGAGGGGCAGGTGCTGAGAGAGCCAGAAGTGCTTCCCAGGGCCCAGTGGTGACTAGAGCGCCAACCTGAAGCCAGGGTCTCTGCTCCGGAGCCCATGCCCCTGGAGGGCCGCGGCACGCCCCTGCGTCACCTACACCCACAGTCGGTATTTGTTGACTTAAAAAACTCACAAAGCTTTGAATTAAAGGCTGAACCTGCAGGAAAATAGATGCTCCCTGTTATTCTGCTTGGCCAACACAAAATCACATCGCTGCCATTTTAAGGGGAAAACTTGGAAGAGCCCGGTCACTCCTAGCAGGCCCAGAGACAGCACTCTGGGCAGAGCGTGAGGTCACCTATCACTGCTGAGACCGCTGTGCTGAAAGCCAGACCCAGCACTTGCTGAAATACAGCCCCCACAAATCTGGCTCTGAGTGCTTTTCCATGTGGTCAGCTGAAGCCCTCTCTGCCCAGCACGTCTCCCTGGGTGGCTTTGGAGAGTCTACAAAGTGGAAGATAATCTGCTTCCTTGGACTGTGCGAGCCACAGAGAAGGAAGGGTCCTGCCCTGTTTGGGGCTGCACATTCCTGGGCGGACTCGTGATCAGGTGAGCCTAAGTGCCTGTCTACTGATGTGTAGGTAAAGTTTCCCTCTTCACCAGAGTCACACGTCAGTGGAAGGAGGAAAGGTTTAGTTGACGCTTCTCCCTGTGGAGCAACGGCAGAACCCGGGGACTGCCAGGCCAGGTGTCAGTGGGCAGGGAGCTGGCTGTCCAGCACGGTGCCCCCCAGCAGCTCCCAGCACAGCTGCAACTGGGCTTAGCCTTGGGCTGGAGGCTTCTGACCAACGGCCTCCTAGAGCTTGGGCTGGAAGTGAGTTTGCATCACGTTTCATCTCCTTCCAACCAAAACCCAGCTCATGGGACTCCTGAAGCCGCCTGCAAGTCCACGCCCGTGTGCTCTTCAGTTTCCTTCTGGCCACTCAAAGCACAGCTGTATTTCCAGGGACACGCTTGGCCAAGCCCACTTGACAGGAAGCTGGCCGGGTGACACAGGCCAGGCCTCCCGGCCCAGGCGGCCCTCTCCTTCCTGCTCCTGTGCTTGAGACCGCCCTGATTTCAGAGAGTCTGACTCGGAAGCAGCGCCCTGCAGTCGCGGTGGGCCAGGGAGAGCAAGCTGAGAATCCTGGTGGACGGAGGGAGGCGGAGGGAAGTCCACAGAAGCCCTGCAGGAGAGCACGGCCAACCAGGGTCCCCAGGGCCTCCCAGCCTGTGTCCAACAATAAACCACCAGAACTTAAAGACTCGTGTTTCCACCCACCAGTTTACAACATTCTGTAAAGGAATATTTCACATGTGTCCCACTTCCTTCTGGCAGGAGCCTTCAGATCTGGGTCTACATGTGAGTGCGAGAAGCTGCAGGGGAACATGGCGGGTGAGCAGGGGTCTGGGCCAGGCCTGGCGCCCAAAGGGGAGAGAATGGAGCAGGCTGGGAGGACCACAGGGCCCTGACCCAGCATGCCACCCTCACGGGAGCCTGGAGTCAACTCTGCGTGTTCAGGGAATGAGGCAAGGCCGGGCGTCCACGTAACATGTGGCGGGAGGGGACGAGGGAATCTTGCTGGTCTGGTTTTGTTCGGTAGCTGAAATCTCTCTCGTGGAAACTCACAGAGACCATGATCCTGGGTCCTCCCAGTCCCAGGCCCAGCACCTGGATCCCAGCAGGCTGCCTTCGCCTGCTTGGTCAGCTGCCCAGCTGGCCCTGAAGGGCCAGGGCCCAGAGTCCCAGCACCAGGCTTGTCTTGTGTGCTTGTCCTCTATGTCCTCGTGCTTTGCAGCAGGTGATTCTCAGAAGTTCTGCTCCAGCATGCTGTGGCCCATGCTGGGGTGCAGTGCTCTACTTCGAGGCCGAGGGACGTCCAGCTTGCTGCTGATTGCAGGCTCTTCTCAATGAGGTTCCCACAAACACACCTGCACACGTGTGGGTGGACACGGCTCACACTCTGGGACACACCCCTCGAGCCAACACCCTCGGACTGTGGGTCATTTCCCTGGATCACCGTGTGCTTCAGTTGCTCCGACCCTCATAGATGAGTGGCCAGGGCAGCCTCAAGAGCCGTGCAGGGCCTGGTCCACAGCAGCAGCTGCCGGGACGAGATCCTCATGGCTGCTGCCACCGCCTAGGAAGACAGCCGTGTGCAGCAGCCACAGATGGACGGGCCTCAGGTGCTGCTGGTGCCGGCTCTTCCCTACACACCTGGACAAGCTCCGGGCACTGGCTTGCAGCGTCCCCTTTCCTAAGGCCTTCTTTTGAGGCTATGACTTTTCCTCTGAACACAGGTCTAGCTACACACCGTACGATGTGACTTTTTCCTTAACATTTTTATTTTAAAGGTGGACTCTATAGAACCCACTTCTGCTTTTGTATAAAATATTTCAGAATTTCCCAGTCGTCTTTCCTCTTTTCGATTTTGAGTAATTTCTCCATGGTCAGAAAACATACTCCAAGTAATTTCAGTTCTTTGAAGTTGGTCAATATTTGCTTTATTTCCCCAAGTGAACTGCTGACGAATACTTCATGTGCATATAAGAAGAACCAGGATCTGAAGTTGCTAGGAATGGAATTTTACAGGTACCAATTAGAATGAGTTTGTTGTACAAATTGTTCAAGTCAGATGCTAAGTAAGTGAACTCTTCACTGTGATTGAGGACTGTTAATTACTCTGCTTATTTCTGATTATTTTTGCAGCCTGTGTTTAGTTTTTTCTTGCATTTGAACCTGATAATTTTCACCTTTAAGTCGTAGTGTTAATTCTCATGCTGTGATAAAATAATTTTATTATCATATTCATTTTCCCCGTTTGTTTACTTCTTTTGAATTGCTCGAGTGGTTTTAGTAATTCAGTTCTCCTGCACTGGCCTGAGGGTTCCCTATATGGCGATTCCTCGGGTAGCTGCTCCAGACTTTGGAAGAGACGTCCTTAGTTACCTTAGTTATCCGGATAATTACAGAATCCTGCGGTAAACTGACCCCTTGACCACCCGTCATGTAATCACCTACAAACGCCTTGATTCTCTATGTACCTGACATCAACAGCGAGGCCGCGCTCTGAAGGACCACTTCTCCCTGCAGGCCTGTTTCCTTTCCCCTGGAGAACATCCTGTGTGGCTTTTACTGTAGCTGGTGACGACAATCAACATGAATTCTCACAAGGACACTCTCACCAGGTTCGAGCCTGGATTGGCAGTCATTTTCTTCAGCACTTCAAAGAGGCATGTTAGCTTTTCATTGCTCTGACAAAATAAATGAGAAAAAAACTTAAAGGAGGAAAGGTTGACTTTGGTTCATGGTTTCAGAGGTTCAGTCCATGGTCAGCTGGCTCTTGACCCGGCTTGTGATGGGCAGAGCACCATGGCAGAGGGTTTGGTGGAACACCTCTGCTCAGCCCCTGGTGACCAGGAGGCAGGGGCAAGCAGGGAAGGGCCGGGGCATGTCCACCACCCTCCTGGAGAGCTGCACTTGAGGCCACCCGTCTCACAGCACTCTGCTCCTGTGACCTGTCCTTGGCCCTGCCCTTCCTGTTGGCCCACCCCCCTATTGGCCCACCTGCCGGCTCAAACTCCAGCTACTGGGACTTCTAATTCTGGGGTCTCACGTAAGTAGTTCTGTGCCTCTCACTCCTTGCTCAGACCCTCTACAGGTTGATACTGATGAAACTTATTTTGAAGTCTCTCAGATCACTCGCGATTGGGCTTCTCTGTGGTCTTGTGGCCGGGTCCTGTTTGGGGCATTAGCAATGAGCAGTATCCGTGCTCTGGCTGCTGTGAACACAGGCAGGTCGCCCTGACACGGCCTCACCTCCTAGCTCAGAGGCGGCGTGGGGCCAGACCACTCCTGCCCTGGGCACAGTCCTTCCGGAATCTGCACCAGTTCTGCTGCATGCCAATCCTGCCCCCTCTGCGGCTCTCAGCTCTCCGTCCCCCTCCAGAGCGCCCTGAGCCTCTCATGCCTGCAGCTACTCACACCCCAGTTCCTGGAAAACCTAATGAAGCTCTAGTTCTTAAACAGGCCTCACACAGAGAAAACGTACAAATCAAACTTTATTCAACTCACAGAGCAACAAGTCTAGAAACCACCAAGGAGAAATGGATGTTTAGGAAAGAGGCGGAAAGTGCGAGGACTTAGAAATGAGGCTGGGAAGTGCAGCACGTGGGCCCAGGTACCTGGCTGCATCACACCCTCACCACAGCTGCCCCTTCCCGCTGGGTCCCTGCAGACCAGAGGTGGCCCCAGAGGGCAGCCCAGCCATCCCCTGGCTCCATATCGAGTGGGACCTGCTCCCACATGAACACATCCAGGGTTCCTCCCCAGGGACACTAGCCCTGGGGACCCCAGGACCCCCAGGTGGAGTCTCACCACACGCCCTGGAGACCCCAGGACCCCCAGGTGGAGTCTCACCACACGCCCTGGAGACCCCAGGACCCCCAGGTGGAGTCTCACCACACGCCCTGGGGACCCCAGGACCCCCAGGTGGAGTGTCACCACACGCCCCGGGAACCCCAGGACCCCCAGGTGGAGTCTCACCACACGCCCTGGAGACCCCAGGACCCCCAGGTGGAGTCTCACCACATGCCCCGGGGACCCCAGGACCCCCAGGTGGAGTCTCACCCCACGCCCCGGAGACCCCAGGACCCCCAGGTGGAGTCTCACCCCACGCCCCGGGGACCCCAGGACCCCCAGGTGGAGTCTCACCACACGCCCTGGGGACCCCAGTACCCCCAGGTGGAGTCTCACCACACACCCCGGGGACCCCAGGACCCCCAGGTGGAGTGTCACCACACGCCCCGGGAACCCCAGGACCCCCAGGTGGAGTCTCACCACACGCCCCGGGGACCCCAGGACCCCCAGGTGGAGTGTCACCCAACGCCCCGGGGACCCCAGGACCCCCAGGTGGAGTCTCACCACACGCCCCGGAGACCCCAGGACCCCCAGGTGGAGTCTCACCCCACGCCCTGGGGACCCCAGGACCCCCAGGTGGAGTCTCACCACACGCCCTGGAGACCCCAGGACCCCCAGGTGGAGTCTCACCCCACGCCCCGGGGACCCCAGGACCCCCAGGTTGAGTCTCACCCCACGCCCCGGAGACCCCAGGACCCCCAGGTGGAGTGTCACCACACGCCCCGGGAACCCCAGGACCCCCAGGTGGAGTCTCACCACACGCCCCGGGGACCCCAGGACCCCCAGGTGGAGTGTCACCCCACGCCCTGGGGACCCCAGGACCCCCAGGTGGAGTCTCACCACATGCCCCGGGGACCCCAGGACCCCCAGGTGGAGTCTCACCCCACGCCCCGGGGACCCCAGGACCCCCAGGTGGAGTCTCACCACACGCCCCGGGGACCCCAGGACCCCCAGGTGGAGTCTCACCACACGCCCCGGGGACCCCAGGACCCCCAGGTGGAGTCTCACCACACGCCCCGGAGACCCCAGGACCCCCAGGTGGAGTCTCACCACACGCCCCGGGGACCCCAGGACCCCCAGGTTGAGTCTCACCACACGCCCCGGGGACCCCAGGACCCCCAGGTGGAGTCTCACCCCACGCCCTGGAGACCCCAGGACCCCCAGGTTGGGTCTCACCACACGCCCCGGGGACACCAGGACCCCCAGGTGGAGTGTCACCACACGCCCCGGGGACCCCAGGACCCCCAGGTGGAGTCTCACCCCACGCCCCGGGGACCCCAGGACCCCCAGGTGGAGTGTCACCCCACGCCCCGGGGACCCCAGGACCCCCAGGTGGAGTCTCACCCCACGCCCCGGGGACCCCAGGACCCCCAGGTGGAGTCTCACCCCACGCCCCGGGGACCCCAGGACCCCCAGGTGGAGTCTCACCCCACGCCCCGGAGACCCCAGGACCCCCAGGTTGGGTCTCACCACACGCCCCGGGGACCCCAGGACCCCCAGGTGGAGTCTCACCCCACGCCCTGGGGACCCCAGGACCCCCAGGTGGAGTCTCACCCCACGCCCTGGAGACCCCAGGACCCCCAGGTGGAGTCTCACCACACGCCCCGGGGACCCCAGGACCCCCAGGTGGAGTCTCACCCCACGCCCCGGAGACGCCAGGACCCCCAGGTTGAGTCTCACCACACGCCCTGGAGACCCCAGGACCCCCAGGTGGAGTCTCACCCCACGCCCCGGAGACCCCAGGACCCCCAGGTGGAGTGTCACCACACGCCCCGGGAACCCCAGGACCCCCAGGTGGAGTCTCACCACACGCCCCGGGGACCCCAGGACCCCCAGGTGGAGTGTCACCCCACGCCCTGGGGACCCCAGGACCCCCAGGTGGAGTCTCACCACATGCCCCGGGGACCCCAGGACCCCCAGGTGGAGTCTCACCCCACGCCCCGGGGACCCCAGGACCCCCAGGTGGAGTCTCACCACACGCCCCGGGGACCCCAGGACCCCCAGGTGGAGTCTCACCACACGCCCCGGGGACCCCAGGACCCCCAGGTGGAGTCTCACCACACGCCCCGGAGACCCCAGGACCCCCAGGTGGAGTCTCACCACACGCCCCGGGGACCCCAGGACCCCCAGGTTGAGTCTCACCACACGCCCCGGGGACCCCAGGACCCCCAGGTGGAGTCTCACCCCACGCCCTGGAGACCCCAGGACCCCCAGGTTGGGTCTCACCACACGCCCCGGGGACACCAGGACCCCCAGGTGGAGTGTCACCACACGCCCCGGGGACCCCAGGACCCCCAGGTGGAGTCTCACCCCACGCCCCGGGGACCCCAGGACCCCCAGGTGGAGTGTCACCCCACGCCCCGGGGACCCCAGGACCCCCAAGTTGAGTCTCACCCCACGCCCCGGGGACCCCAGGACCCCCAGGTGGAGTCTCACCACACGCCCCGGAGACCCCAGGACCCCCAGGTGGAGTCTCACCACACGCCCTGGAGACCCCAGGACCCCCAGGTTGGGTCTCACCACACACCCTGGAGAACCCAGGACCCCCAGGTTGGGTCTCACCACACACCCTGGAGACCCCAGGACCCCCAGGTGGAGTCTCACCACACGCCCTGGAGACCCCAGGACCCCCAGGTGGAGTGTCACCACACGCCCCGGGGACCCCAGGACCCCCAGGTTGGGTCTCACCACACGCCCTGGAGACCCCAGGACCCCCAGGTGGAGTGTCACCACACGCCCCGGGGACCCCAGGACCCCCAGGTTGGGTCTCACCACACGCCCTGGAGACCCCAGTACCCCCAGGTGGAGTCTCACCACACGCCCTGGAGACCCCAGGACCCCCAGGTGGAGTCTCACCACATGCCCCGGGGACCCCAGGATCCCCATCTTGAGTCTCACCACTTGCCCGGGACCAGCTCTGCAGGCACCACCCTGTCCTCAGGCCGCTGGGCAGCTGCAGGCTCTGCTGCTCCACAGGATGGTTCTGCTCCTGGGAGGCTGGGAACCCGCCCAGGGAACCTGCCTGCCCCAGGAGGAGTGCTGAGGCCCAGCAGTCACAGAGCGCTCCTCGCCCCTCAGCACCCAGCTCTGAGGGGATGTGGGCGCTCCTCCACGTGTAGCCACTGTGCTCACCAGGGTGCCCACACATGGTACTCCACAGCTGTGCCACGCTCTCACAGGCGGGTTCTCATGCCACGTGCTCTTTACACGTGTGGCCTGGTGCCCATGTGCTCACGCTGTGTTCATGCACATGCATGTTCCTGTGAGACTCCATGTGTGTTCTCTCACACTATGTGATCTTGCACATGGGTGGTCACACATGTGAGTTCTCTCACACTGTTTTTTTTAATATTTATTTTTTAGTTGTAGTTGTCAATACATTTATTTTACTTATTTATTTTTAGGTGGTGCTGGCGATCGAACCCAGGGCCTTGCACATGCTAGCTGAGTGCTCTACCACTGAGCCCCAGCCCCAGCCCCACACTGTATTTTGGTACACAGGTGTTCTCCTATGTGTGACTCCACGTGTGTCCTCTCACACTGTGTGTTCCTGCACGTGGGTGTTCTCATAAGTGTGACTCCATGTGTGTCCTCTCATACTGTGTGTTCCTGCACGTGGGTGTTCTTGTGAGACTCCATGTGTGTCCTCTCACACTGTGTTCTTGCACGTGGGTGTTCTCGTGTGTGTGACTCCGCATGTGTCTTCTCACACTGTGTGTTCCTGCACGTGGGTGTTCTCATGTGACTCCATGTGTGTCCTCTCACACTGTGTGTTCCTGCACGTGGGTGTTCTCGTATGTGTGACTCCACGTGTGTCTTCTCACACTGTGTGTTCCTGCACGTGGGTGTTCTTGTGAGACTCCATGTGTGTCCTCTCATACTGTGTGTTCCTGCACGTGGGTGTTCTCGTGTGTGTGACTCCGCATGTGTCTTCTCACACTGTGTGTTCCTGCACGTGGGTGTTCTCGTATGTGTGACTCCGCGTGTGTCTTCTCACACTGTGTTCTTGCACGTGGGTGTTCTCGTACGTGTGACTCCGCGTGTGTCCTCTCACACTGTGTGTTCCTGCACGTGGGTGTTCTCGTATGTGTGACTCCGCGTGTGTCCTCTCACACTGTGTGTTCCTGCACATGGGTGTTCTCCTATGTGTGACTCCGCGTGTGTCCTCTCACACTGTATGTTCCTGCACGTGGGTGTTCTCATATGTGTGACTCCGCGTGTGTCCTCTCACACTGTGTGTTCTTGCACGTGGGTGTTCTCGTATGTGTGACTCCGCGTGTGTCCTCTCACACTGTGTTCCTGCACGTGGGTGTTCTCGTATGTGTGACTCCATGTGTGTCCTCTCACACTGTGTTCTTGTACGTGGGTGTTCTCGTATGTGTGACTCCACGTGTGTCCTCTCACACTGTGTTCTTGCACGTGGGTGTTCTCATATGTGTGACTCCACGTGTGTCCTCTCACACTGTGTTCTTGCACGTGGGTGTACTCGTATGTGTGACTCCATGTGTGTCCTCTCACACTGTGTGTTCTTCCACGTGGGTGTTCTCGTATGTGTGACTCCATGTGTGTCCTCTCACACTGTGTGTTCTTGCACGTGGGTGTTCTCGTATGTGTGACTCCATGTGTGTCCTCTCACACTGTGTGTTCCTGCACGTGGGTGTTCTCGTATGTGTGACTCCATGTGTGTCCTCTCACACTGTGTGTTCTTGCACGTGGGTGTTCTCGTATGTGTGACTCCATGTGTGTCCTCTCACACTGTGTGTTCTTCCACGTGGGTGTTCTCGTATGTGTGACTCCATGTGTGTCCTCTCACACTGTGTTCCTGCACGTGGGTGTTCTCGTATGTGTGACTCCATGTGTGTCCTCTCACACTGTGTTCCTGCACGTGGGTGTTCTCGTATGTGTGACTCCATGTGTGTCCTCTCATGCTGTGTGTTCTTGCACGTGGGTGTTCTCGTATGTGTGACTCCATGTGTGTCCTCTCACACTGTGTTCTTGTACGTGGGTGTTCTCGTATGTGTGACTCCACGTGTGTCCTCTCACACTGTGTTCTTGCACGTGGGTGTTCTCGTATGTGTGACTCCATGTGTGTCCTCTCACACTGTGTTCTTGCACGTGGGTGTACTCGTATGTGTGACTCCATGTGTGTCCTCTCACACTGTGTGTTCTTCCACGTGGGTGTTCTCGTATGTTTGACTCCATGTGTGTCCTCTCACACTATGTTCTTGCACGTGGGTGTTCTCGTATGTGTGACTCCACGTGTGTCCTCTCACACTGTGTTCTTGCACGTGGGTGTTCTCATATGTGTGACTCCATGTATATCCTCTCACACTGTGTTCTTGCACGTGGGTGTTCTCGTATGTGTGACTCCATGTGTGTCCTCTCACACTGTGTGTTCTTGCACGTGGCTGTTCTCATGAGACTCCATGTGTTTCCTCTCATGCTGTGTGTTCTTGCACGTGGGTGTTCTCGTGTGTGTGACTCCATGTGTGTCCTCTCACACTGTGTGTTCCTGCACGTGGGTGTTCTCATATGTGTGACTCCATGTGTGTCCTCTCACACTGTGTTCTTGCACGTGGCTGTTCTCAAGGGACTCCATGTGTGTCCTCTCGCACTGTGTGTTCTTGCACGTGGGTGTTCTCATGAGACTCCATGTGTGTCCTCTCATGCTGTGTGTTCTTGCACGTGGGTGTTCTCGTGTGTGTGACTCCATGTGTGTCCTCTCACACTGTGTGTTCTTGCATGTGTGTGTCCTCGTATGTGAGACTCCATGTGTGTCCTCTCACACTGTGTTCTTGCACGTGGCTGTTCTCATGAGTGAGACTCCATGTGTGTCCTCCCACTCTGTGTGTTCTTGCACGTGGGTGTTCTCATGAGACTCCATGTGTGTCCTCTCACATTGTGTGTTCTTGCACGTGGGTGTTCTCATATGTGAGACTCCATGTGTGTCCTCTCATGCTATGTGTTCTTGCACATGGGTGTTCTCGTGAGACTCCATGTTTGTCCTCTCACACTGTGTGTTCTTGCACATGGGTGTTCTCATCTGTGTGACTCCATGTGTGTCCTCTCACGCTATGTTCTTGCACCTGAGTGTTCTCGTCTGTGTGACTCCATGTTGTCCTCTCACGCGTGTGTTCTTGCACGTGGCTGTTCTCATGGGACTCCATGTGTGTCCTCTCACACTGTGTGTTCTTGCACGTGGCTGTTCTCATGAGACTCCATGTGTGTCCTCTCACGCTATGTGTTCTTGCACGTCGGTGTTCTCGTGAGACTCCATGTGCGTCCTCCCACGCTGTGTGTTCTTGCACATGGATGTTGTCGTATGTGTGACTCCATGTGTGTCGTCTCACACTGTGTGTTCTTGCACATGGGTGTTCTTGTATGTGAGACTCCATGTGTGTCCTCTCACACTGTGTGTTCTTGCACGTGGGTGTTCTCGTATGTGTGACTCCATGTGTGTCCTCTCACACTGTGTTCTTGCACGTGGGTGTTCTCGTATGTGTGACTCCATGTGTGTCCTCTCACGCTGTGTTCTTGCACGTGTGTGTTCTCGTGGGACTCCATGTGCGTCCTCCCACGCTGTGTGTTCTTGCACATGGATGTTCTCGTGAGACTCCATGTGTGTCCTCTCACACTGTTTGTTCTTGCACGTGGGTGTTCTCGTATGTGTGACTCCATGTGTGTCCTCTCACACTGTGTTCTTACACGTGGGTGTTCTCATATGTGTGACTCCATGTGTGTCCTCTCACGCTGTGTTTTCTTGTACGTGGGTGTTCTCGTGTGTGTGACTCCATGTGTGTCCTCTCACACTGTGTTCTTGCACATGAGTGTTCTCGTATGTGAGACTCCATGTGTGTCCTCTCACACTGTGTGTTCTTGCACGTGGATGTTCTCGCACGTGGATGTTCTCGTGGGACTCCATGTGTGCCCTCTCACGCTGTGTGTTCTTCCACGTGGGTGTTCTCATATGTGTAACTCCATGTGTGTCTTCCCACTCTGTGTGTTCTTGCACGTGGGTGTTCTCGTGTGTGTTACTCCATGTATGTCCTCTCACACTGTGTGTTCTTGCACCTGGGTGTTCTCATATGTGTGACTCCATGTGTGTCCTCTCACTCTGTTTTCTTGCACGTCGGTGTTCTCGTGTGTGTGACTCCATGTGTGTCCTCTCACGCTGTATGTTCTTCCACGTGGGTGTTCTCGTATGTGTAACTCCATGTGTATCCTCCCACGCTGTGTGTTCTTGCACGTGGGTGTTCTCGTGTGTGTGACTCCATGTATTCCTCTCACGCTGTGTGTTCTTGCACTTGGGTGTTCTCATATGTGTGACTCCATGTGTGTCCTCTCACGCTGTGTTTTCTTGCACGTCGGTGTTCTCGTGTGTGTGACTCCATGTGTGTCCTCTCACACTGTGTTCTTGCACGTGGGTGTTCTCGTATGTGAGACTCCATGTGTGTCCTCTCACGCGTGTGTTCTTGCACATGGGTGTTCTCGTGTGTGAGACTCCATGTGTTTCCTCTCATGCTGTGTGTTCTTGCACTTGGGTGTTCTCATATGTGTGACTCCATGTGTGTCCTCTCACACTGTGTGTTCTTGCATGTGGGTGTTCTCGTGTGTGAGACTCCATGTGTTTCCTCTCACGCTGTGTGTTCTTGCACATGGGTGTTCTCGTCTGTGTGACTCCATGTGTGTCCTCTCACGCTGTGTGTTCTTGCACGTGGGTGTTCTCGTGTGTGAGACTCCATGTGTGTCGTCTCACACTGTGTGTTCTGGCACGTGGGTGTTCTCGTGTGTGAGACTCCATGTTGTCCTCTCACGCTGTGTTCTTGCATGTGAGTGTTCTCATCTGTGTGACTCCATGTGTGTCCTCTCACACTGTGTTCTTGCACGTGGCTGTTCTCATGGGACTCCATGTGTGTCCTCTCGCACTGTGTGTTCTTGCACGTGGGTGTTCTCGTATGCGTGACTCCATGTGTTCTCTCATACTGTGTTCTTGCACACAGGTGTTCTTGTGACACTCCATGTGTTCTCTCTTGCTGTGTGTTCTCATGTGCCTGTGTGTGTGTTTTTATGCATCCTGGACTCAGGTGTACACACAAGCTGTGTGTCACAGCAGAAACCCTGACCTAGGCTTGGATGACAACGGCTTGATTCTGGGAGGCTGAATGAGGTTAGGGGCCAGAGCCACGATGGTCCTGGACGTCACACCTCTGTCTCTATGGCCAGGACTTCTGCAGGAAGACTTGCAGGCTGGTGAGCTGAGGCTCCTCTTCACACAGCACCAGGAGACAGCAGTGCCTGGACTGAGCACACCAGGCCGTGTGACCAGCATGCTCAAACACTCTCTGCCTAGCACCAGGACATCGAGGTGGACAGCGCCTGGCCATGGCCTCCCCACTGTCCCCACATCTGCTAGCCCTCCTTCTGCAGGTGAAGGACATGAAGCAGAAGCTGGAGGATGTGGAATGAGGCAGCCCATCAGTGTCAAGATCTGTACCTTCCCAGGCCCCTGGGCAGCAGGGAGGTTGAACCTGGGTGGACACCAGCCATAGCTGAGCTTTCCCCATGGCCCCAGCAGCCTCTGTCCTGGTGGAGCAGGGTCACAAGGCCCCTTCCCTTAGGCCCTGGGAAGACCAGTTCCCCTTGCCCTGGTCTGGCTTGCAGATACTGTGCCAGAAATGACGCTGGACTCCTGTCCCTGTGTCCCTGTAGCACAGAGTTCACCACCCATCAGGACCAGGGTGACAACAGTGAAGCCCAGCAGAGTACAGGGTCACTGTGAAGTGGGCAGAGGTGAAGCCAAGTCCTCATGACGTGCCATCTTCTCACTCTCCCAGCCAAGGCGTCCGCAGGACCACACGGGTCCCAGGACGTCTGGCTGCTGCGTGGGGCTGGTGGGGTCAGCACCAGGGAGGCAGAGGCAGGCCCAGCAGCTCCCCCACTCTGCCCCGCCGGGGTGCAGAGGGCAGAGCCTGCTGGGCTCCACAGGCTCGCCTCAGCGCTCTCTCTCTTCCCTTCATAAAGCTAAGGGAATAATTTTTACATATTATCTTCTTTGACACATTATTCAGCTATTAATTAAATAAATAAGACTTGCTGTGCCTGGACTCCTGGCTCACCTGGAGGCCTCGTGCACAAAGACCAAAGCAACATGTGGAAGGACATTTATTCTGAAGCCACTCATGGAAGGGGCACATCCAAAACCACAAAGACGAGCGCCGTTGGTGGGAAAGCGAACTGGCAGAGCCCTTCAGGCCACAGCGTGAAGGCCTCTCCAGGGCTGGGATGGAACTGCCCCTCTCCAGCAACCCACTGGTCCAGAGCCTGGAAGAGCATCCACACCCAGCTCACAGCAGCCAGGAGGGTGCACTGGTGGCCCCGGGGGCTGGAGCGTGAGTGGGACGTGCAATTTCGCATAGTGGGGTGCTGCTCCACAGGAAAGGGAAGGAGAGCCTGCAGCTGCCGCCCCTGGATGCCCTGGGCCCCGCCCTGAGCCCGTGGGAGAAGTACAGCATGGGTGACTCACTTGCTTGAGGTCCCTGAGGCCCAGGCAAAGGAGACCACCTCGGTGGGCCTTGGCTTGCCACCTGGAGAGCCAAGCGCCTCTGCAGGTGGGGTGCTGAGGGTTGTGCAGGGGCCTGACTGTGCCTGAGACCTCAGACGGCTGGGTTAAAAATGCAAATGCCAGGTGGCATGTGTCTCACGGCAACTTAAAACACAGTGCATGTGAATTTAAGGGATGTTCTGAAATTAAACACATTAAACACGGTCTATGCCTGTGTGGCCTGAGCTGCCTCATTTGCCACAAAGGCACCTCAGGTTTAGGACACACGAATGTGTGACTGGTCGGGGGGCAGGCAAGCACCGGATGTTCTGCAGCACTGCTAGGAGGAGCACACAGTGTGTGCACCACGTGCAGCTCCAGCCAGGAGCCCAGACATGCCTGACCTCGGCAGGCGGAGTGACAGCCTGCCGCATCTCGGGAGAGAGACCAGGACATGCAGAGGCCAGCAGGGCTGCAGCGGGATGACCCCTCCCCGGTTGCCAGCATGGCCAGGTCTTGCCAGTCAGGGCCCTTGCCCTCAAAGCCCTCCTGTGGCAGGAGTCACACTTCTGGGTCACCTGGAACCCAGAGTGGCCTGGAAGCTCCCAAGTCTCCTAGGATCCTGAAGGATGTGGTTCTGCAATCTGGACTCTGGTGCACACAGAGTGGGTCCCAGGACAGATATGGTTCTGCGGAACTTGACAGCCACCGACCCAGGTGAGAGGCCACGGTAGGTCTAGGTGAGCCACGGCAACCCAAGACAGCCAGGGCACACTAATCAGCAGGCCAGAACTGGTGAGGACTGGCCACTGCAGCTTATCAACACTCCGAAGAGAGTGCTCACACACCCATTCCATGATCCATGACCCAGGTAGAGGCAGATATGAACAAGGACACGAGTATGGACATGCACAGACTTATAGACATGGCCATAAACAGACACTACACACAGCTAGACAGAGACAGAGAGATATGGACAGACACATAGACACAGGTAGACATAGACAGGTACATAGACACATACATATAGACACATAGACAGACACATAGATATAGACATAGACATAGATACAGACAGATACATAGACATAGATATATAGACATAGACATAGATATAGACATAAACATAGACATAGATATATATACAGAGATATAGACATAGACATAGATAGATAGACATAGGCATAGACATAGATATAAAGACATAGACACAGATATATAGAAATAAACAGATACATAGAGACATAGACATAGATACAGACAGACACATAGACAGACAGACATAGGCATAGATATAGACATAGACAGGTATACAGACATAGATATATAGACATAGACATAGGCATAGATATAGACAGAGACATAGACATAGACAAACAGATACATAGACACAGACACAGATAGAGATGTAGATATAGACAAAGACATAGGAAGAGACAATAAGACAGATATAGGCATAGACTTACAGACAGACACGGATATAGTCAGACACGGATATAGACACAGACAGACATAGATAAAATCAGAGAGAAAGACACACAGATATGCACATAGACGTACAGATACAGACATAGATTACAGACACAGACACAGATATGCACATAGACATACAGATACAGACACAGACATAGACATAGATTACAGACAGACACAGACACAGATATGCACATAGACATAAAAGTACAGACAGACACAGACATAGATTACAGACAGACACAGACATAGATATGCACATAGACATCCAGATACAGACAGACACAGACACAGACATGCACATAGACATACAGATACAGACAGACACAGACACAGACACAGATATGCACATAGACATACAGATACAGACAGACACAGACATAGATATGCACATAGACATCCAGATCTGGACAGACACACACATAGATTACAGACACAGACATAGATATGCACATAGACATCCAGATACAGACAGACACAGACACAGTTATGCACATAGACATACAGATACAGACAGACACAGACACAGATACAGACACAGACACAGATATGCACATAGACATACAGACACAGATATGCACATAGACATACAGACACAGACAGACACAGACACAGATATGCACATAGACATACAGACACAGACAGACACAGACACAGATATGCACATAGACGTACAGATCCGGACAAAGAAAGACAGAGACATAGACAGCTCTGCCCTCCCCACAGTCCAGTCGTGAAGCAAGTGCTGAGCCATCCTTTATTGAGTGCTGCTTCACCTTCGCCAGCTCTGTGCAGCAGCATAGGGTGAGCCCATTTCCTGGTGAGGGGCTGAGGGTCAGGGAGACTCACCACGCTGAGAGCAGCCCCCAGGGAAGAGGGGTCTGTGGAAGGCAGAACCTAACCACGGAAACCTCCCTGCGCTGGCCCAGAGGGACTGCAGGGACGTCTTGCTCTCCTCTCACATCCAGCAACCACCCAGCACAGTCACTGAGCCACAAAGAGCTGCAGTTTCCCGTCCACGGTGGCGGTGGCAAGCTGCGAAGGAAAGCAAAGCCCCGTCCTTCATTAATGGATACGCCTGTCAGAAGAGAGCCCACAGGTGCACAGGTGCGCCCTCAGCCTGACCAGTCCAGGCTAGGTTGCGCTGCTGCCTCAGTGTGGCCGAGAGCCCTGTCGCGGCTCATCATCTGTGTGTAACAAGAGATCTTAACATACACATTGTCATAGCTGAGTGGCCTCCAGTGACAGGAGAGGGGAGATGGCCACAGGAGGCACCAGGACTCGGGGTTCCGCCTGTCCCAACCTGGAGGAATCGTCCTCTCCAGTCTACTGGGCTTACAACTCCCAGGGAAGGCTGGGGCTGCAAATGGCAGTTAGTTCTTGTCAGCGTCTGGCCTCAGCACGGAGCAGCTACCTGCCTCACCCAGCCCCACGCTACACATCCCAGGGGCAACAGCACAGAGCTGGCAGGGAGAGCACCCTGTCCTCCACCTTGGATGGCAGAGTGGTGACCGCTGTCAGGCCCCCTCGTCGTGGTGAGCCCCACTCTGGGAACAGGGAGTCAGAGTGAGTGCCTTTGCTCCAGCTCATTTTTGTCGTCATCCACTTTGGAAGCCACATGCTGAAGAATAAGGTTCCAAAGCAACTGCATAATCAGAGAAGTCGGAAGGGGCCTATGACGCTGAACAAGGGCTCAAAGGAACTGGGGAGACCCTGCGCCCGCTGGGCAGCGGGAGAACTTGACTTCCAGAGTTAACATTATGCCTTCAGAAGCCCAGCAAAACCAGTGCATCCAAAGCAGCAGGAAACACAGCCCATACAAGGAAAAGGAAAACGTAAATTGACAGACACACTCCTGAAGACCCTGAGGGTGGATCTACAACATCACAACTTGAACACAGCCACCTTAGGGAGGCTCACAGAATCAAAGGAAGCTGGGGTAATGTTTGTAAATTATGTTTTAAAGAAGTTCAAACAGCAGACAGAGAACACAAACCTGAATCCAAGCCGCCGCAGTCTGGCTGGGCAAAATAACCGGGGGTGGCCAGCAACTTGTGAAGGTTGAAACAGTGGGAGCCGCTTTATTACGGGACAGCAGAGGTATAGATACCTAACTAATTACACACAGCTTGACTTAATTAACATCATCTGACTGTTATACAGCAGTCAGTCATGAAGGAATCCTCATCACCTTAATGGCTCGATGGCGTGGCTTCACAAACACTCCTCCTGGCAAAGTGCCAGGCGCCGTCTTGACTTGGTTGTGGCCCTTGACACCAAGCAGGCACCCTGCAGCTGGGGACGCGTGCAACCAAGTGAGATGGACTTTAGGGAGCCGAGACAGAGCCGAGCAGCAGAAGGCAGGGGCACACCAAGACGAGGCAGAGAGACGCCAGGTCTGGGGGACACAATGCACCGAGCAGAGACGCAGAGCCGGGAGCAGCCTCCAGCAGGCACAGACACACTGCCGGGCCTCGGAGGAGAGAGAAGGGGCAGACACAACATCTGGACGATGGCTGAAAACGCCCCAGATTTGATGAAAGCCATGAATGTGAGCATCCCAGAAGCTCCAAGACTCCACCTAAGGTGAACACAAGCCACCCACACCGAGACACATGAGACCAGACTCCCAAAAGCCCTGACAGACTCCTGGAACAACAAAGGAGCAGTGACTCGACACTCCAGGGCCTCGGGAGACATCAGAGCTCCCGTCGGAGAGCAGGGCTTGGTGTGCTCGAGGGGCGAAGAGGAAAAACGTGCCCCAGGAACCCTGCATCAGCAGAGGTGTGCTTCCACAGTCAGGGAGCGGAGGGAGGGAGACGGCGAGCAGAGGGGAGTGTCCCGGGTCACCACCATGCTCACCCACAGAACAGGGCCACGGTGTGCTCCCTGCTAGTATGATGACATGAAAATGGATTCCGCCGTCACAGGCAACTCACAGGTAGCCAGAAAGGACCAATAGAAAATAAAGTAAGAGGGAAGGCAAGACCTTCCCAGATAAACCGGAGCTGAAGGAGTTCATCAGCACTAGACCAGTCCCCAAGAAGTGCTCAGGGGTCCTGTGGGACGTGGAAGGACACCAGGCAGCAGCTCCGAGCCAGGGGGACACGGGACGTGGACAAAGGCAGGGGGCAGTCATAAAGCCATCACACTGTGACAGGACTCGGTGACTCCTCTGTGTGATCTGCATGATTTGAAATAGAAATACATTTTTAAATTATCATCAGTGTAAAAGCTGGTATCATTGTAATTCTGGTTTACAACTCCATACTTTTCTGTTATATAAAGGACCAATGTATTTAAAAGAATTATTAATTTGTGTTTTGGAGAACAAAATACATAAAGATGTGATTTTGTGACTTCAACAACTGAAAAAGGGTGGAGACAAGATGTAAAGAAGCAGAGTGTCGCACATCACCGAAGTCAATCTGGTATAAACTCAAATTAGAGTGTTATAACCTTAAAAGGTTAAATGTAATCCCCATGGGAACCCCCAAAATAGCTATAGAATATACACAAAAGGAAATGAGAAATAAATTGAAACATTTTACTAAAAAATAGACTAAAAATAAGACAGTAATGCAGAAAATAAAAGAAAATAACTATAAGACATACAGGAAACAAATAGAAGAGTCACAGAAATAAGTCCTTCCTTATCTATAATTACTTTAAATATAAGTTTACTAAACTCTCCAAAGAAAAGTCAGACTGGCCAAATGAATTAGAAACACACATGATCCCACTACATTCTGTCTACAAAAACTCATTTTAGATCCAAAGATACACGTAAGTTGAAACTGAAAGAATAAAAATATTCAGTGCAAATGATAATCAAAAGAGGGCAGGTATATCAATATCAGAAGAAGTAGACTTTAAATCAAAAGCTTACTAGACACAGAAAGTACACTGAGTATCTAAAATGTCTCAAGGAAGCAAGAGGATATAATGACTAGGAGCATTCACACCCCTAACAGACTATCAAAATACATGAAGGAGAAATGAAGAACTAGAAGAAGACATAGTATCAAAATCATAGCTGGAGATTTCGATACTGTCCTCTCAAAAATGAACAGGATAGCCAGAGAGCGACTGGAAGTGTGAAGAGGACTTCCTGGACAGAGTATCCAGCTGGACCGGACAGGCCTCCGCAGAGCCCCCACCAGTAGCAGCGCACTCTGCCCCATGGCCCCGGGACATTCTCCAGGAGAGAGCACAGGTTCAGCCAGGAGCAAGGTTTCCATATTTTGAAAAACGATAGAAATATTAAAAAGTAACTTTTCTGACCTCATTGGATGAAATAAGGAAGTCAACAATAAAAGTGAAACTTGAAAACTCACAAAATTGTGAAAATTATTCTTATGTAACCAATGGATCAAAGAAGAAATGACAAGAGAAATTAGAAAACAGTGAAATATGATTAAAATGATAATGCATGAGATAACACAGACTCCAGAAAAAGAGGAAATCTGCAGCTGTGAATGCTTATACAAAAAGTCAGATCGACAACTAACAAATAAGAACAAACCAAACCCAGGGCGACCAGAAGAAAGAAAACTTTTAAAAGATTAAAGTAAATGAAGAAAATGAAAACACAAAACAATAGGGGAAATACCAGTGAGACCAAAATTTAGTTCTTTGAATGTATCAACAGAATTGGAAAATCTTCAGCTAAGTTGGCTGAGAAAAATAAAGGAAATTCAAATTATTTACAATTATTTACAGGCGTGAATGTGGGTGACCACCGACATTACAGAAATGAATGCTGATAAAAGTCCCTGTGAACAGTTTTACCACAGCCTATTTGGGACAGTTCTCAGAAACATAAAGACCAAGTGCAATGAACAGAATGTCAATATGCCTATAACTAGGAAGAATGAATTAGTAGCCGCCCCACACTGGCCTGAGTGGACCCAGGCTCACAGGAGGCCCAGGTCCATCCCACCACCAGCAGTCACCTGCCAGAGCCCAGCCTCCAGCACAGGACCACCTCTGCTGACCGGCAGACTCCCGCGGGAGGTCAGGCCCAGACCAATCTGCCCTCACCAACTTGAGCGGGACCCAGGTGCAGGGTAGTTCCAAGTTTGCTCCCCACCAAGCTGGTGTGGGAGGCTCCAGACACAGCCCTCCCTGCACGGCCTCACACGGTCCTTCCCCAGTTCAGGCACAGGAGGGAGGAGGGCAGAGACGGACCTGTCTCCTCTCCTTCACGTTGACAGCTAGAAGCTCGGCTCTGCCACCTCATTTCACCTGATTGCTTCCTAAGAGCTCCTTGTGCCACACTCGACCAGAGGCCAGGGCTTCAGCAGGCGGACGTGCTGTGTCCAGCCCACAGCCTGGGCAGGGGCCGTGATTCCCAGCTCAACATCAGCAGCAGCAAAGAAGAGGTCTGCTCCATGCCCTGGGCGCCCTCAAAACCCATTCCCTGCCCCGGGCCCAAAGACACTTGGAGGCAGTGGCCTGGTCCTGCCCAAGGGGGCCTGTGTGTGCTGGTGACTCAGGAGCAGAGGCAGAGCCCCACGGAGGGCTCCTGTCTGCACGTGACACAGGCCTGGCCCCAGGAACTCACCCACACCCCTACAGAAGGAGACAGGAGACAAGGGAGCAGCCTGCACAGTCCCCGCAGTCACCAGCGTCTGCAGACAGCGGAGCCCAGCCTGAATGCACATACTGCGTGAGAGGGAGAACTCCATGCTCATTTCTAAGGCTAAAAATATCAGCTTTCAGGTTGAAATAAAATTGCTTTTGTTTGCAAGACCAAAGATCATTTTATACTCACACGCATGTATCATATTTATTTTCAAATTTGTCTTTGGCTGGATTGTATCTGAGAGAATAATATTAAACCACATGCATTCTGATTTTTTTTAATGAGGTGTATCTGTTCTAAATAACTCAGTCTGCAAAACACGTGTCCAAATCTCATACCAAGGACATGTTAAAGCAGAAATGACTGGCTCAGAGTGGCTCCTGGACAACAGAAATGCCTCTCAGGTCACCATGTGCCTCTACTTTAAACTCTTGAACCGTTAAAAAGGGGAAATCAGTAAAGGAAAGACATGCAGTGCAGCAGTGCACACGTCAGTTCTTACTGCCTTGATCTGGAGTCCGTTTGGTGGAGTCTAACCCTCCGCATCTGGTCCTTGTGGACGTGGCAGGACATCCAGCCTGTGCCTGCTCCCAGGTATGGGTCCCTGTCAGTGGCCCCCCGGGAGGTGCTGCTGGTGGCTGGGGCAAGGATGGGGCAAAGGGGGTGGGGCCACCAGGGGCCGGGGCTGGCTGGCCTCAGGGACCAGAGCTGGGCTCTGTCAGTGGCAGACAGACCACAGGAAGTCAGCGAGTGGCCGTGTGAGAGGAACTCAGGTGCCGGACATCGGAAGGATCCTCTGGAGCCAGGGGCTCTGCCGTGCCAGCAGGGAGGACGGCTCTGGCGGTGCACAAGACTGTGAAGGCTGGTCAGAGTGAACCAGGCCAGGCCTTCGACCGCCAGCGTCTGCTCCTGATGTGTTTTCCAGTTCCTTCTCCTCTTTGGAAGCCATGTGTTTCTGACTCTGCGAGGCAGGTGGCCAGAGTCCACAAAACAGGCAGCTCACAGCAGAAGACCCGCTGGTCCAGTGACCAGCCTCCAGCTCTGGACTCTGCTTCCCTCATTCAATTTCAGAATCTGGTGCAGCACGGCCAGGGTCAGGCACCAGGGGCCACTATGGTCGCCATGGGGAAGTGGTGTTTCTCAGAAAAAGAGTAAAACTGAAAGAAAACAGGGACAGGGGCAACACTGTCCTAAAATGAGCCCGAGTTGCCCCAAAGAGCAAGTCCTGATCTCCACCAAGGCAGGTGGCTGCCCTTCGCTGGGCACGCCACACCCCGCGTCTGCCCTGAAGAGGACGTGCTGCTGCAGCATAGGCCACGAGGACAAGAAGACAGGCCACGTCTGCTGGCATGAGCCCTGGAGCCTGTGGCTCTGTAGGAGAACACGGGTTCTCACGAGGAAGCTGCAGAGCCCAGAGGGGTTTGAGGGAAGGGTGACCAGGGGGAGCCACCCAGGGCCTGCATGATGATGCCTCTGCCCCAGCCCCACTAAGGAAGGAAAGCCCCCAGCACCTGCAGCCACAGGCGCCCAACAAGAGCCCTCACTCTCCATCTCTGCAGGCTGTGTCCAAGCCCAGGAGCCCACAGCAACAAACAGTGTCCTGAGCGTCCGCACAGGGAACCCCCAACGTCTCCAGAGGCCTCACCAGCAACACAGCCATGGCCACCCTGGGGACAGCCTGCGTGGCCACCCTGGGGAGAGCCTGTGTGGCCACCCTGGGAGAGCCTGCGTGGCCACCCTGGGGACAGCCTGCGTGGCCACCCTGGGGAGAGCCTGCGTGGCCACCCTGGGGACAGCCTACCGTGGCCACCCTGGGGACAGCCTGCGTGGCCGCCATGGGAGAGCCTGCGTGGCCACCCTGGGAGAGCCTGCGTGGCCACCCTGGGGACAGCCTGCGTGGCCACCCTGGGGACAGACTGCGTGGCCACCCTGGGGACAGCCTGCGTGGCCACCCTGGGGACAGCCTGCCGTGGCCACCCTGGGGACAGCCTGCCGTGGCCACCCTGGGACAGCCTGCATGGCCACCCTGGGGACAGCCTGCATGGCCACCCTGGGGACAGCCTGCGTGGCCACCCTGGGGAGAGCCTGCGTGGCCGCCCTGGGGACAGCCTGCATGGCCACCCTGGGGACAGCCTGCCGTGGCCACCCTGGGGACAGCCTGCCGTGGCCACCCTGGGACAGCCTGCATGGCCACCCTGGGGACAGCCTGCGTGGCCACCCTGGGGACAGCCTGCGTGGCCACCCTGGGGAGAGCCTGCGTGGCCGCCCTGGGGACAGCCTGCATGGCCACCCTGGGGACAGCCTGCGTGGCCACCCTGGGGAGAGCCTGCGTGGCCACCCTGGGGAGAGCCTGCATGGCCACCCTGGGGACAGCCTGCGTGGCCACCCTGGGGACAGCCTGCGTGGCCACCCTGGGGACAGCCTGCGTGGCCACCCTGGGGACAGACTGCGTGGCCACCCTGGGGACAGCCTGCGTGGCCACCCTGGGGACAGACTGCGTGGCCACCCTGGGGACAGCCTGCCGTGGCCACCCTGGGGAGAGCCTGCGTGGCCGCCCTGGGGACAGCCTGCATGGCCACCCTGGGGACAGCCTGCGTGGCCACCCTGGGGAGAGCCTGCATGGCCACCCTGGGGACAGCCTGCGTGGCCACCCTGGGGACAGCCTGCGTGGCCACCCTGGGGACAGCCTGCGTGGCCACCCTGGGGACAGCCTGTGTGGCCACCCTGGGGACAGCCTGCGTGGCCACCCTGGGGAGAGCCTGCGTGGCCACCCTGGGGACAGCCTGCGTGGCCACCCTGGGGACAGCCTGCGTGGCCACCCTGGGGACAGACTGCGTGGCCACCCTGGGACAGCCTGCGTGGCCACCCTGGGGACAGCCTGCGTGGCCACCCTGGGACAGCCTGCGTGGCCGCCATGGGAGAGCCTGCGTGGCCACCCTGGGGACAGCCTGCGTGGCCACCCTGGGGAGAGCCTGCGTGGCCACCCTGGGGAGAGCCTGCGTGGCCACCCTGGGGAGAGCCTGCGTGGCCACCCTGGGGACAGACTCCGTGGCCACCCTGGGGACAGCCTGCGTGGCCACCCTGGGGAGAGCCTGCATGGCCACCCTGGGGAGAGCCTGCCGTGGCCGCCCTGGGGACAGCCTGCGTGGCCACCCTGGGGAGAGCCTGCGTGGCCACCCTGGGGACAGCCTGCGTGGCCACCCTGGGGACAGCCTGCCGTGGCCACCCTGGGGACAGCCTGCGTGGCCACCCATGAGTCAGCCGGCACAGGTGAGGCAGAAACAGAGTACCGAGACTCTTAGGCCAGAGAACTTAGACCTGTCATCTGTAGTTTAAAAATAACTTAGATTATTAGAAACAGAGCCAAAGAATAAGTTGTTCACGTAAACAGAACTACCAGAAATAAAAACTGACATTCAACATGAACATCCAGTCCATGGTTAGGAGCTCTTCACCAATGGCTGAAGAGGTGACCGGCAAGCGGGACACCAGACGCCGAGAAGCATCCAGAACAGACCTGCAGCGGTGTGAGCGTGGGAAAGGAACGGAGATGACTGACCACTGCGGCAGCCCTCTGACAGGAGCTGAGGGAGGACCCGTGGGGCAGAGAACGGGAGTGTTCGGCTGACAACAACTACAACCGACGGAATCAAGACAAATATGGAGTCATTATTTAGGAAGCAAAATGAGTTCCAGGAAAGACAAGAGCTAATCCACACCTAGGCTTGGAGTCGGCAGCAGCAGGCCTGCAGAGAGCCCTGAGGGCAGGAGTGCAGATGACCAGCAGAGCTGCGGCCAGCCCCAGGCCATTGTCATATGCGCTCCCTATCCATTTCTAATATTACTGCCAACTATTCATCAAAAGCTCAGTCATGAGACCCATGAATAAAAACAAGTATTGGATTACACCACGTTTTTTGTTGCATGTTTTATACTTTTAAAGTTTTAAATCTTCCATGACTACATATCAGAGATATTCTCGTGGAGGTTCTACGTATAGTTCCACTTCACACATTCACATAATTATACTGTATGAATCTACACATTAAGTCAACTCTTTAAATGTAAACTTTCATTTTTCTCTAAGTAGAGAGTCAATATTTGCAAACATTGTACAAGATGATGCGTCAACTTCCCATTATACTGCAGTACCATGTGGAAAGGTACTAAGGGCCCAAACACAAACAGGTCTACCTCACATTTCTCTACCAAAATCTTCAGGGTGTACTTCAATTGTTGAATCCATGCCCCATTGTTTCTGCACCTATGGCTACAAAAGAATTTTCATTATCTAACAGGAGACGACTTATCCTTACAAGGACTTCTCTCTCAAACACAACCTGCAAATGCAGGAGAGGCTTGTAGAGCACAGTCAGAGGAGGAATGGGACTGCAGAAAGCTGACCAGTTCAGGGAACTGGCCCTTCACTGTGTGGAGGAGCAGGTGAGGAGATGGAGGGACACAGTGCTGGTCATCCAGGGAACTGGCCCTTCACTGTGTGGAGGAGCAGGTGAGGAGATGGAGGGACAGAGTGCTGGGCATCCAGGGAACTGACCCTTCACTGTGTGGAGGAGCAGGTGAGGAGATGGAGGGACAGAGTGCTGGTCATCCAGGGAACTGACCCTTCACTGTGTGGAGGAGCAGGTGAGGAGATGGAGGGACAGAGTGCTGGTCATCCAGGGAACTGACCCTTCCCTGTGTGGAGGAGCAGGTGAGGAGATGGAGGGACAGAGTGCTGGTCATCCAGGGAACTGGCCCTTCCCTGTGTGGAGGAGCAGGTGAGGAGATGGAGGGACACAGTGCTGGTCATCCAGGGAACTGACCCTTCCCTGTGTGGAGGAGCAGGTGAGGAGATGGAGGGACACAGTGCTGGTCATCCAGGGAACTGGCCCTTCCCTGTGTGGAGGAGCAGGTGAGGAGATGGAGGGACACAGTGCTGGTCATCCAGGGAACTGACCCTTCACTGTGTGGAGGAGCAGGTGAAGAGATGGAGGGACACAGTGCTGCTCATCCAGGGAACTGGCCCTTCACTGTGTGGAGGAGCAGGTGAGGAGATGGAGGGACAGAGTGCTGGTCATCCAGGGAACTGACCCTTCACTGTGTGGAGGAGCAGGTGAGGAGATGGAGGGACAGAGGGCTGGTCATCCAGGGAACTGACCCTTCACTGTGTGGAGGAGCAGGTGAGGAGATGGAGGGACAGAGGGCTGGTCATCCAGGGAACTGACCCTTCCCTGTGTGGAGGAGCAGGTGAGGAGATGGAGGGACAGAGTGCTGGTCATCCAGGGAACTGGCCCTTCCCTGTGTGGAGGAGCAGGTGAGGAGATGGAGGGACACTGTGCTGGTCATCCAGGGAACTGACCCTTCCCTGTGTGGAGGAGCAGGTGAGGAGATGGAGGGACAGAGTGCTGGTCATCCAGGGAACTGGCCCTTCACTGTGTGGAGCAGCAGGTGACGAGATGGAGGGACACAGTGCTGGTCATCCAGGGAACTGGCCCTTCACTGTGTGGAGGAGCAGGTGAGGAGATGGAGGGACAGAGTGCTGGTCATCCAGGGAACTGGCCCTTCCCTGTGTGGAGGAGCAGGTGAGGAGATGGAGGGACAGAGGGCTGCTCATCACTGGAAACATCTTCATGTAGGGCTGTGCATGGTGCTTCATGGCACAAGACCCCGGTGGCCTTGGAGACTTGCACCAGCAGCAGCTGGACTGAGAGCCTGCAGCCCCGGGAGCAGCACTCCTCCTCTGTAGGCACAAGCAGACTGCAGAGGCTCCCTGCTAAGGGAAGAAGGTACTCTCTTAGGGCACCCCGTGCCATGTCTCTTGGGACCTTCTGAGGAGGCAAAACTGCAGGACAGAGTCCACCCTCCCATGTGGTGTCCAGGGAGGAGCCCCTGCAGAAGCCCGGTGCGGGGTGGGAGTGAGCTGCTGGAGCATGTTCGGGACATGGGTTGGCACAGCCACCAGTCTCGTTGAACTGTGCACCACAGGAGAACTCTCCCAGTGTGAGAGCTACAAGCCAACCAGCCTTGATTCTTAGAAGATAATAACACTGCCAGGTGGTGACTTAAGTCGTGCAGGCCAAGGGCACTGGGCACAAGTGGCTAAAGGAATTGCACCCGAGCTCCTACTGAGTGATAAGCAGAGCTTTGCACCCAGAGCACTGGGAGCTGCACCCCACAACACAGAGCACTGGTGCCAGGTGGGAAGGGCTGCACGAATACAGACGCCACCCGCGCAGTGGAGCGTCCGCGTCATGAACGATGAATCACTTTAGGTGTCTGCAGTGAAATAATCGTGAAAAGCAGTGACCCAAAACCAGACGAGCAAAGACTTCCACTTCTGACCGTGCTGGAGAGGTCAGGAAAGCTATGTCCAGCAAGCAGACCCTCACCCACCTCAGCCTCTCACCTGTAAGCAAGACAAGTGGGCTCGAGTCCTGCTGCCTAGAGACCTGGCCTTCAGAGACCCTGCTCCTGCTGTGGGAGGTGCTTGTGCCGAGTCCCTCTGCAGGCGCCGAGCCCACAGGGAGGCCACCCTGGGACAGTGGGAGATGGTCCACCTGCGATGCCCAGGTGCACCCCAAGGGTCGCGCTCATGAATCCAGGCTGTGCCATGCCACTGTTCCTGCTGGACACGCCTAAGGTGTTCTAACAGCTGGCCTGTGTTCCGACCCAGGCTTTCCCGGGATGTCTGTACATGAAGAGGAGCCTCCAGACTCAGGGCACCTTGGCAGAGCGTTAAGGAAGTCCCCGTGCTCGCCCTCAGCCACAAGCCCGAGACCCTCGATGGTGGTCAACAGCTGCAGCTTGGAGGGTGACTGAAAGTGCCAGGAAAAGAGGGTCTCCGTTTAATCTGCTGCAGACTCTGAAAATCGTCCAAGTCTGCGCCCTCCACCTCCAGAGATGTGCCGTCCCCCTGGAAACCCCAGCCTCCTCTCTGCCTGCTGGAGGCCCTGAAGCAAGCACAGGAACGGAGCCTAAGTGGTCATGATGGAGATGCTCACTGTCCCCGTCCCCAGAGGTGCTGATTGCGAAGTGCAGGAAGGGAGAAGAGCCCAGCGTGGGGCTGAAGTGAGGGAGCAAGCCCACCAGTGCCCCCCACCCTGGGCGGATTCCTGCCTAACCAGAGACGGCTCTGTCCCGGGAGTCGGCAGCCCTGGCCAGGTCCTCCTGCGTGGCCAAGGCCTTGGGGACCTCTGTGCAGACCAGAGCACAGGTCTGTCGCTTTCTCACTAAGAAGTGATGTTTAGCCTCCCCAAGTGAAGACGGAATGAAGAGCCGAGGGGAGACTGCTGCCCGCTCTCCACCATCCATTGAGGCCCCTGTCCCACGCTGCCCGCTCTCAGCCAGTTACTTCTCATAAGAAAATAAGCAGAAGACAGGAGGAAGTGGTGACTGAGGGCCACACGGCCAGCTCAGGGCCCTTGTCCATGCACTGCACAGGACAAACCCTGTCTTTGTCTTTTTACCATATCTTAATAATTCTTACGATGCACCTGGCTTTAATGTGGAAGGTGACCCCTGCTCTCCATCCTGACACCAATGTCTAGACCCCACTGACCCATAAGGGCCACAGAGCAGCAGGACACACCATGACAGAGCCCTGCTGACCCCCTGCCTGGCACTGAGCAGCTTCCTCCACAGGCACCCAGCTGCAAGTCCTCCCCCGGAGACGTGGCCTCTTGAGCAGACACTCGGACAGAGCAGCCACTGCAGAGGGTTAGTTTGGATTGAAAGCCTACAAGTAGCTCATCACCCTGACGTGAACATCCTGGACAGGATCTTGGGCACGGAGGTGGAGAGCGGCTGTGCTGAAAGATCACACTGCACCCCATGAATATGTCCAACTGTATACAGTGATTAAAAACCATAACAGCCACAAAGATAAGTCAGGAAAGTTCATCCCAGCTATAGATTTGATGTGTGCTTAAATCTAACTTTCAACAGATGCCTGTGTACCACACTTGCAAAATAAAGACCTTTAACAAGTTTTAAACACCTAAAACTAGACTTCTTTTTTAGATTAGATGGTGCTGGATTAGATTAGACAGTGTCCCCCACGACTCACAGGCCAGCCAGGATGGTGACACTCTGTTTTCAGGTCTGGGACCCCCGACCCAGCGCCACGTGCGCTGTTCGCTCCCCCGAGGCCTCGCCACATGGACACGCACTCAGCCCCTGCCGGCTCTTGTCCTGGTCCTCAGGCTTCCTGAGCACAGTTGGCTGCTGGTCAGATCCCACTCCCGATCGGTTAGCTCAGAGTTTCCAGGTTGGGCCTGGCACCATCAACCCGAAATCTCTCCAGACAGTTCCGACAAGCAGCCAAAGCCGAGCTCTCCACAGAATTCCATTCCATAATTCCATTATTTCTCAAACCTCTAATCCAGATCAGCATCTCCCTGGGTCCAGACCCCGGCCCCACATCTGGGAGCGCCTGGGAAACCTTGGCTTGCTCCCCACACATACTCCAGGAAGCCGACTTCACATGCTGCGTCCCAGTAGGTGGTTCTGCCACGTGGGCGGCACTCACCTGGGGGCACAGAAGCCCGCTGGAGCGGCCAGCACCAGGAGGGGCCACCTACAGGACCAGATCACCACAGCCAGGCACATCTGCTGCACAGAGCCCAGCACAAAGGAGAAGCCCAGGGGTCCTGGCAAGAGCAGAGCCCAGCCGCTGTGTCCCTCCCACCCCGGGAACCTCGCCGCACAGCGTCCTACCTGACCTCAGGCTGCCCTGCATCGTCATCTGCCTGTGTGTGGCTACAGGCAGTCAGCAGCCACAGAAGCTGACCAAGGCTTGGCTGCCGTCACTTGCAACAGCCCAGGCCACACACCAGCTTGCCTCTGCGAGCCCTGGGAGCCCACGGTGGCCCAGTGAGCGCAGCACAGACCTGCTGCCCAGGACCTGGGCCCGTGTGGGGCAGGCTGAGAGCAGCACAGGCTCTGAGCCAGCCTGCGGGCTTTCTGGGGCAGCCACAGAAACAGTCCCAGGTCCCTGCTCTGTGGGGTCATGGGGCTAGGACTTCACCTTAGCTGCACAGAGAAGCAGGCTGCCGGCCGAACCCCTTCCCAGCACCACCCTGTGAAGCCAGAACTGAATGCCCACGCTGGGCAGGTGGGGGTCCTGCACGCCAGGGCTCAGTTCCAAGGGCAGAGATGAGAGCAGTGAGCTTCCAGGAGCCACAGGGTATGCCTCTCCAAGGGCCAGAGCACGCTCATGGTGCTGGGACATCCCCCGTCCAGCCCACACGATTCCAAATGCAGTCCACCTGGACTCAGCTTCCAGATGGCCCCTCAGCTCTGCTCGGTTCTGAAGGACTCTCATGTCACTGATCACCCACCACAAACAGAAGGGTGGGATGACCTGTGGGTATTTCATCAAGTAGAAAGTCGGCTTGCCTTTAGGAAACACAGCAATTTTTTTTTTTTTTGTAAAGTAGCAAAAACTTACTAAAGTGTTACCAAAAGTTCCAAAGAGAGTGCGGGAATGTAGGGATTCCTGGATAAAGACCCGGTCCACTCCATCCCCCGCTGAGAAGGACCAAGTGCAGGGAGAACCGCCTCTTCCAAGGACAGTGCCCTGTTGCCTCCTGAGCCCAGTGGGCAGTGCAGTGACCCAAGGCCTCCTCGGGGCTGGGCCTCTCACGGCCTCTGAACTGCAAGACTCCCTTTGAGTTACATTTTAAGGAGACTTCTAGTCAAGACCAGCCCAAGCTTCCGCCTGGACTCTGATTCCAAACGAGTAGAAATTACACACATTAAACGTATCAAGAGAGGAAAGGCTGACACAGCCGGGCTCAGAGACAGGCAAACAAACATCCTCCACCACAGCCCTCTCGGCCGGCCCAGGTCCACCCTGGGGTCCCCGGCCGGCTGGCATCAGGCACTGGCCACAGACCAAGTGACACACGTTGGAGATGCAGGGCACGGCTCGAGAAGAGGCTCAGCCTTCCCACAGACCGACAGACAGATGTCTGGAAATGTTACTCAAGCTCCTACGACAAGCTTCTGCATAATTTAGCAGGAGGTCTCTGCACAACCAGAACTCAAGGATAGTTGAGTGGAGAAAGAAGGAAACACTGAGAAAGTCTCTCAACCAGAGGGAATCTGTGAATCGACACTGAAACAATGTTGGCACTGAATGTTAAGAAGACAGATGACTGAACGGCCCCTGGAAGATAAGTGGGTCCCAATGCAGTTGAAATAATGAACTCAAATGGAAAACAATGTAAAATAAGTGTGCCTAGAGTCCTCAAAGAGATGAATGAACAAAGGCCACACTGAACAAAACAAGAAGTCGTGTTCCAGATTGCAATAGAAGAAGGGAAGGTGGGTATAGGAAAGAGAACTGAATGCTGGGTAAGAAGAGCTTCCCCGGCCCAGCCAGACCACACTGAGGAGACACAGCGGTTCCCTGGAACAACACTGAGCACCCAAGGTTCAGCTTAAAGGAAGTCAAGTTTAAAATACAAAAATCAGGGTGGAGCTATGGATGGTTCCAGAGTTTCAAAAGTGTATCTGATAGAATCCAGAAGACAAGGAGGGTGTGGAGTAATACTTTCAGTGTCAATTATCATTATCACAACAATAATGACAGTTATTACTGTATGTCAATCTAGGAATTTACACCAAGCTAAACTATCACTTAGGTGTGATGGGAAGTGACAACAGTATAACAATAACTAAGAAAGAATCCCACTTACTTTTAGTATCTCACTGAAAAAAATAAGTGAAGTTATATATTTCATCCAGACAAGGAAACTTAGAAGGAATAAATGAGATACAAGGAAAAAACAGTGACTATGGAAAATAATGAAAATGGCCCAATGTCAAAACTGCAACCAACAACAGAAAATCAAACCTCTGGACATCAACAGCAATCGTCCGTTGCTGACATGAGGCAGGAAGAGCAGAGATCCAAGCTTTCCACCAAAATCCACAGAGACACAAGGCACTTACCCTTCCTGCAGGACAGGGTCATGTAACTGCTGAGCCTTGGCATCTGATCTCCAGAGAGCGGACATTCCCGTCAGAGAATCCTCACGGTGCCTTGTCTCTGGACCTGCCGGCCTCGAGGTCCCAACACGAGGACCTCAGTGTCCAGTCGTGCTCAGCCCTGGGTCTCTGCCTGGTTCGCAGTCGTGGGAGCAGCCGGAGCTCGAGAGCTGACTGCTCTCTGGTCAGCCAGGTTCCCAGCATCACAGGCGTCGTGCTTCCCTGGTGGGTGGGCACGCAGGTGCAGTGGACAGGGGGAACTTCCAAGGGCTTCCTGAATCCATTCCCTCTGAGAACTTTGTGCTGTCGAGTTTGAACCTGGGCCATCGTCTGTCAATCTTCCAATGAGCAGTAATGGTCTTGTATTCTTAGTGGTGTCCCATGGAATGGGGACAAATGAATCTTTGTTAAATGTGAAAACAATGCTTTTTATAACAAATAATGCACCAAAAAATGCAGCCTACAAATTGCATTTGCTGCTTAGAAAGAAGATGGAGGAAGTAAGATGGTTTAAATTCCCAGGAGGAGCAGTTCATCGCTCTAGAGTTGTCAAGATGCGTGACACGGGAAGAGGGACACTCTTGCCCAGCGCTAGCCCATTGCCACTGCTGTCTTGTGCCTCCTGAACCCTCGAGTCTTTTCCCCATGTTTTAAACAGATGTTTGTTTATCACTCAAGTTAATATTGTACTTAGAGAGCAAAGAGCCAAAACTGAAATGTTTATCTCTAGGAAAAAAAAAAGTCTTGAAAAAAGGTATTCAATGTGTCTAGCATTTAAATGGAAAAAAGATTGAACATTAAAAAAAAAAAGACTTTACGTTGATGTTAAAAGAAAAGAGATTCAGTGTAAACAAAACCACCTAGTAATTAAGTAACATCCCCATGGTGAGAAGAGCTATATTAAATATAAAATCATTATATTGTTAGAAAAAAAGAAACTAAAATATTAAGAGTAACATTTAAAACAAAAGAGCTATGATTTTTATGTAAAAATTTAATTGAGCTTGTAGAATTAGATAAGTCAATTGAAGAATCAAAGTACAAAAACAATAGAGATTTTCATTTGTAGGAATCAGCTAAATACATCAATAGTTTAAAAATTATGAATATGCCAAAGTCTCTCGCTAAAAGACCATAAAAGAGCATGACAATGGATCATAAATTCAGCCAGAAGGACTGAAATGAACAGATGAAAACAAAGATGCACAACAATGCAAACAAATGTGCAGTTGAGAGATGACACTGACCCCAGTCCAGACCAAAGGAGCTGAGCACACAATAACCCTCAAACCAGACCCCAGGAGGTCAGTAATCACAGGTTTTATGCAGCTCACACCTAGTACCAAAACACCTGAAGAAAGACAGACAAAGCCTAAGGAAAAGGTGGCAAAAACATGCATGCAAAGGCCGACTGGATCACCCGTTGATGTAAAGACGACAATGCGAGGTAGGAGACTCCACGACAATACCGACAAACCTGTCCCACTGGACTTTAGAATCCTTTACCATCAAGCATGTGGCACCCTTTCTTTTACAAACATACAGTGAAGTTTTATAAAAGTTGCCCAAGCAAGAGCCCACTATCCCAGGGACGAGGTCAATGTCACACAAATCACACCCCATGGTAGGACGAAAGCCACGGGTCAGGAAACAGGAAATTCACCCCTAAGAAACTCACTGACCAAAAAGGACTCTGGTGGAAATTCTAAAATGGCAGAAATAGATGAACAAAAAACTACTCGGTGCCAGAACACATGGGCTAAAAACATCCTGTACTCTTAGAGAAATTCAGACTCCAAATGCAAACATGAAGAAACAAAAGAAAACATGAAAATATTCAAACTAACCGTCTAGAAATTCACTAATAAATGATACCAAAAGGAGGAAGCAGGCAGGAACATGAGCACCTGGGGCTGAGGCTGCACCATGGCCAGCGCTCGCCAGCACGTGGCCCTGGGCCAGCACAGACATGAAGAGAGGGTGAGGGTGAGGGCGAGGACTCAGGGAATGTGAATACCCTCAGCAGGAGCTTCAGAGTGACCACAGCCACGCCCTTCGCTGCCATGCCACCTGCGGGTCAGGAGCAGGCGGGACTGGCCAACATCACCCAGAAACCCTGTGGGCTGAGGGCACCTCCCTCCAGCTTGCTGGTGCTGCCAGGCGTCCAGAGGGGCTCGCAGCTCAGGGCGTCCAGGCAGAGTTCTCCTGGGTACCCACCTCAGGACCCTTTCCTCTGCACCTGCCCTTCTGCTCCTCAGGCCAGAGGCCAGCGGCTACCCCCATTCCTGCCGCGGCTTGCCACGTGGCGAGGGGAGCCAGATAGGAAGGGCCCTGCCACCTGAAGCACCTTCAAGGAAGCCCACGGCCAGCTCCAGCTGGTCCAGGTCTGGAAGTCCCTCTCCAGGTTCCACCACCACCACTCCCTGCTGACTGGGCTCTGAGAGGTCAGCACTGAGTCGGCCTGTGTAGCTCGCCATGCAACCGCCCAGGCTGTAAGTGCTGTTCTTGGACTCTTAAAAGGACACATGAAGGAGTCCTTGGATTCCGGCTCCACGGGGCCTCTTGGCACAATTCCCACCCCCTAACTGTCCTTGTCACACGCCGTGGACCAGACCTTGCCGGGTGCTGGAGGAGCTCCCAGGAGATGAAATGAGGAGGGTCGGGTTTGGTCAGCAGGGATGGACACCCTGACCAGGAGACTGAGTCTAACCCAAGGATGCACCAGTCACCATGCACACTCTGTGACCTCTTGAGTTCAGGAATAGGAGATCACGGCAAAGACCCACCAAATGAAGGACAGGAGACAACTGGGCAAATCAACAAAACCAAGGCTGGTTCTTTGAAAAGATTAACCTGTTGGGCTAAGAAAAAGAGAAGACTCAGTTACTACACTCAGGAATGAAAACGAAGATATCACCACGATTCTATAGAAATAAAAACGATCATAACAAATTATTATCAGTAATTACAGCCAGTAAACTGGAAAACCCAGATGAAATAGACAATTTCCCATTCAGTGCACTAGCAAACCAAAATTGGCAGCAAGTTAAAAGGATTGTACACCATGAGTAATGGGGTCTATCTTAAAGGTAAAGATGTTTCAGCATGTGAAAATCAAAGTCATGGACCACAGTGACAGGAAAAGAAAAAGAAAAAAAGCACAAATGATCTCAATCAGTGCAGAAAAGGTTAACAAAATTCAACACCCTTTCATGATAAAAACACCCAACAAACTAGAAGAGGAGAAACTTACCTCTATCCAATAAAAATCATTCTTAAAACGCCCACAGTAAACATGACAATTAGTGGTGAAAATGGAAAGCTTCTCCTCTAACTTCAGGAATATGTCAAGAATGCCACTTTCATCACTTCTATTCAACATAGAATAGAAGTTCTAGCCAGAGTAATTAGGCAAGAAAAAGAAATAACAGACATATAAATTGGAAAGCAAAAGGTAAAATTATCTTCGCTCACAATGCCCTAAATATTCTATAAAACATTAGAACTGATAAATTTCTTCAGCAAAGCAGCAGGAGACAAAGTCAACATGCAAAAATCAGTTGCATTTCTATATAGAAATGGTGAGTAATCTGACAAAACAGATAATAAAAAGTATCCCATTTATAACTGCATGAAAAAGAATAAAATTCTTAGCAATTAACTTAACCAAAGAAGTAAAAACTTACACAACAAAAATTAAAAAACATTGCTAAAATAAATTACAGACAGAAATTAATGGAAACACATCCCATGTTCATGGATTGGAAGACAATATTGTTAAAATGTCCATATTATCCAAAGCAATATACATGTTCATTGCAATCCTTATCAAAATCTTTATCTAAACATCAAACAATATTTTTTGCAGAAATAGAAAAAGCTACTCTAACATTCATGTGGAATCTAAAGTTTCCTGAATAGCAATCTTAATAAAAGCCAGAACTGTAGAGTAACAACTCCATTTCAGAACTTACCACAAAGCTGTTGTGAGGGGGATGAGTGGTGCTGGCGTAGGACAGAAGCACCCAGGAGTGACCAGGAGGGAACACCCAGAACTAAGCCCTGCACTTGTGGTCAGAGGAGTGCTCCTCCATTCAATGGGGGAAGGACAATCTCTTTGGTGAATGATACCATGAAAACTAGATATCCGTACACAAAAGAATGAAGTTGCCTATTCATATGCAAAAATTGACCCAAACCGCACCAAGACCTAAAATAATAAGAATCCCTTAAAGAAAATGTGGGGCAAAGTTCCCAGTGTATGTGCCTGGTTCTCACACCAAAGAGAGGCAACAGAAGGAAAAGGCAGGAAGCAGGACCTCGTCAGAGCCTCAAGTCACACGTAACGAATGTCTGCCAGTGGTGTCAAGTGGCACCCGCGGATTGGAGAAGTGCTTTCCAAGAGCTGATACGGGACTAATATCAGAATATCTGTAGAACTCAACAAAAGCCTGATTTTAAAAAAGGGCAGGGTCAACAGACATTTCTCCAAAGAAATTACACAAATGTCGGATGAGGACCTACGAAGACGCTCGACGTCCCAAGCCACAGGGGGCACCCACCCCATGAGGCTGGTTCCCCTCAGGGAAGATGAGCAGTGCGGGGGTCTGCAAGGAGCAGGAACCCGTCCCCATCCGTGGGAGTGCAGTGGCCCGGCTACCGTGGAAACCGCCCGCCAGACTCTCACCAACAGGATCGTCACGTTGTCCACTTCTGGGCATGTTCTCAAAGGGACTGAAGGCAGGGTTTCAAAGTGATACCCGTGCACACGTGTCCAGACCAGCATGCCTCACAGTGGTCAGCTGCAGAGCAGCCCGCGCCCGTCAGCAAGAGCATAAGAGCAAACCTGAGCATCATCCAGCCTCCAAAGGAAAGAGAACCCAGGCACTGCTACCCCAGATGCTCCCCGGGGACCGCAAGGGAGCAAGGCAGCCACCAAGCAAACCCCAGAGACGGGAACCGCAGGAGGCACGGCAGCAGAGGGGAGCGCCAGGCCCCAGGGAACGTGCCTGTGATGCCCAGGGACTTGGAGCTCCAGTGCTGTGGGAGGAGGAGGGTCAGGAGCGGGACAGTGCGGTGGGACCTGGATCTCATACCACTGAGGACGAGTCACCTACAAGCAGGTGGGATGGTCAGTTTTAGAGCATGTGCGTTTTACCAACAATAAACACTGGGAAATTAGTTCAGGGACTAAATGTAAATGTTCAACTATAAGAATTTAGTAAAGAAAAACCTTTAGGATTTAGGAATGGGCAAAGAGATCTTAGACCTGGTACCAAAAATCTTCCGTGAAAGACAACAACATAGAAACATCAGTCTGCATCAAGCCCAGCAACCTTCTCTTGGAAGCAAGGCCGCCAAGGCTGGGCCTGGTGCAGACGGCATGGCCAAGGGCCCCGCGTGGACCAGGCAAAGGACTGGGCAGCCACTCTGTCCCACTGGAGCCAGCTATGGACAGGCCCTGCTGAAGGCGCCAGGCACACGGCTAGACGTGGCAAGGGGGCTGCAGGCGCAGGGGCCACTGGGAAGGCCCCAGGGCCATGTGTAGTCCCCAACACACCTGGCCTGGGGCCAGTAAAGATGGCAGCCATGCTTGAAGTCCACGGCATGCAGAGAGCTGGTGCCCTCCGGCATCATGCTGGGGTACGCAGCGCTACCATTCCAGGGAACAGCCGCAGCTCCTGACCCCCACACAAAACCACACAGCACTCAGGAGACTGTCCCCACAGGGAACTGTGCACGGGACGTCCACAGCAGCCTTACTTGTAACAGACCCAAACTGGAGTTGGCCCAGATGTCCTCCAACTGTGGCACATGCACACACAGGGACGGCTGGGTGGCAGGGACAGGAACACCTGGTCAGACCTCCCTCCATGTGAGCCTTCAGAGGATGATGTCCAGGGAAGCAGCAAGAAAATCCCATTGTGTACAGTTCCTTGAACACGGCAGTGAGGCCAGACCCCGGAGAAGAGACCAGGGCTGCTGCGCGGAGCAGGCAGGCCACGCGGGACCCGAGGAGGCCTGCACTAGAACCTCCTGCGTGCACAGCAGCCAACACGGAGCCGGCCTGCAGCAAGGTGCCCTTCGGGGAACAGCGTGACCTCTCCCGGTGAGCTAACAGGGGGGGTCTTCCCTGGGAGTATCCCCAATATAAAAGGCAGAGACTTGCAGTCCTGGAAAGTGTGCCCATTACCCTGAGATGATGATCCCTCCCATGAGACAGCCACCCACGTCACCTGGCCCAGGCAGGGCACTGTGCAGGCTGGTTTCTTCTTAAGAAACCCAGCTGCCCAGAGGGGCCCACACAAGCCTGGTACTACTGGAAACACAGGGTTCTGGGTACCTGATGCCACTACACACTAGGAGGGCAGCCACCCACCCAGGCATTACCTGGCGTGGTCCTGGGGGCATTTCTGGACCACAGGACACCCACAGCAGCCTGTACAGTCCTGCATGGCTCCTGGGAGAAAAGGCTAGAAAAGAGCTGCTGTCCCCAGTGGACCCCATGCCTGGCCTGTTATTCCCCAGTTCCTGGTGCTGCCGAAATGGATGTGGTCAGCCCCTGGCAGGACCCAGGCTGGCTCCAGCTCCGTGCCCTGCTGGAGGAGGGTCAAGTGCAGCTGTCTTTACCACACTAGGAGCAGCATGGTCCTCCCAAGGGAACTGCAGAGATCAGCTCCTGTCTTGTCCGAGGCTTGGAATGAGAAGCTCCTGCTGCCTCTGATCCTGGAGCACTCACGGCCTGGCCCCCAGGGAAGCAGCTTGCTAGAAGCCCTGCTGTGCTGCTCAAGGAGGGCAGCCTGCCTGGGGGCCCCTGTGCTGCAAGTGTTCCAGCTGGAACTCAAGGAGGGCGGAGCTGTCCGCCCATTGTCAGGCAGTGGCGCTCCTTCCCGGTCCTGCATCAGGTCTCGCTGACCTTGGGGGCCAGGACACCTTTGCTCAGCCACGTGACTCTCACCCTCTGAGGAGCCTCAGGCCAGTCCGTACCTTGAGGGTGTCCTGCAGACCGCATCTGGGAGAGAAGAGTGTGGAAGGGGCATGGAGAATGGAGCCTCCGAGGCCCAGGTCCGTCCAGCTGTGCTCTGCAGGCCAGCCAGGACCAGCGCAGTTGAGTCTCGGCTCAGATCCTGCTCCACACCACAGGACGCACGACAGGCTGAAGGGCAGTTCTGAGGCCCTCTGGTCGGCAGCCTGGTGAAGCCCATAGTGGCCCTGCCTGGTGACTAGTGGTCTGGGACAGCTCACCCCTGCGAGTGGGTCGGGTTCTGCAGACAGCCTGGCTCCTGCATGCTGGGCCCTGGTCCAGGCGCGCCAGAGAGTCCCATCATGCCCAGGCACTCCCCCGAACCAGACTCAAAGACAGAGACAGGTCGTCCAGTTGAGGATGGACACAGTGCCCACTGCACCAGACATGAGGGGATGGAGCCCAGCGGGGCAGTGGCAATGTCTCCATGCCTGCCTCCCGGGCGGCAGCTGGGGAGCAGCAGAGGGAGGGACGGGTGAGTGGACATGCTGCAGGGCCCTGTGGGGCGTGCGTGTGGGGAGAAGGCCAGCTCCCCCAGAGACGGGGCGCAGGCAGGACAGGGTCAGCCTCGGGCGTCATGCACACCTCCCGCGTGCGCAGCACCCTCCCTGGGACTTCCCATCACTGCCACACGGAACAGGTCTGCAGGTCCACAGCTCACCTGTCCAACGTGGCTCGCACTGGCTCAGATGAAGGAGGCACAGTGCTGCCTTCCTCTACAGCTGGAGGGAAGAGCCACGGTGGCTGACCCAGCTCCCGGGAACCAGGTCCTCGGCCGAGAACCCATGGTCACACTGGGCCCCCGGACAAGGCAGGGTGGACTCCTGTGTTGCTCCCTCTTAGGGACCCCATGGCCACCCCTTTTGTCAGAGCAGTTGGTTAGCAATCTATTTGCATCTGCAACCTCAACTCCTCCTGCCCTCCGCAGGTTCCGGGGATTGTGAGTTAGACGTCTAAGGGGCCATTTTTTGCTCAGCACAGACGTGGACTCATCCTGGAGGGGAGCTGGTGGGGCCTGGAGCTGCTTCTTGGGCAGGCTCTTCAAACCTCTTCTGGCAGGTCCCCTGGAGTTCCGCTTGTCACAATGCAGAAAGACTGCCCTCTGACCGCCCTGGGGAGCTTCCCTGCAGCACAGGATCACAAGGCTTCTACCACAGCGGATCCGTGTCCTCCAGCTGGACACCCTCCACCATGCCGTGAGCAGAGCAACCAGAGGAGGCAGGCACCGGAGAGACGCTGAGTGTCCAGCTGGCCGGTGGAGCTGAGCAGCCTGCCTGCCCTCGAGCCTCCATGTGACGGGGCCACACCCAGCCACCGGCCCGGGAGCCGGCAGCCCGCAGCCTCCCAGAGTTTCACCAACAGCCAGAAGGCCTCCGAGGAATGGCACACAGCAATGGGCCCAAGTGGAAGACAGTAATCAATGCCTGACCCTGCAGTCAGCTAAAGGACCTGCACCAAGTCACTGACGGATGACGGCCCCTCACCACCCAACGCACAAACATTTCTGGGAAAAAGTCGGATCACGGAGTCCAGGGAACAGATTCTCTTTCCGGGCTTCCAGGAGCTGTCCCCAGACACCTCGGCCTGAGTCTTTCATCTAGTGGTTCAGATGCACTCCTTTTCTGTCTTTTCTTTCTGGGTTTTTTGGGGGTTTTTTTTGGTTTGGTTTTGGAAGGAAGATGAGAGATTTTGACTTAAAACAAAGGTCCATGTTCAGCCATGTGCTTTGGGGACTTTGCAGTACATGTGGCTTGTGAACAATTCAGTTACTGCTACAATTTCCTGGGCCTGCCCAGTATTCCCAGAGCCACATAAAGTATAAGAATCCATTTTCAATTAAACTGTAGACATTCACATCCTTTTCTCATTATGTTAAGCCTGCACTGCCACAGGTTCATCCAGAAGTCCGTAAAGGGAAGGCCAGGCAGGGCCACTCCTGGTCACACCTCTGCTGCGGCCTGCTTACTCGCAGGCTGGGAGTAAGCAGGACGAGTTCTGGTTTGAAGCAGGAGGGATGGTTAACGCCCAGCAGCCCGGTACGAGGGCTGTGGGTGCTGATGGTAAGACTTACTTGGAATGTATCACAGTCCCATGGACAAGTCAACGGACGAGGACGGATGGGGAGAGGCCCCGGTGACACTCACAGGCAGGACACCAGCTGTGGGAGTGTGCAGGGCAACTCCACGCAACACCGCAAACTCCTCCAACCTGGTTAGAATATTTTCCTAATAAAACACTGCAATGTACAGTGGACTTCCCTTCCACTGAAAGTGCCTGGTCCTATGCTTTGCACTATTTCCATATAATTATTTTATGGAATATCCATTATTTTAGGCAATAGGGTTTCTAACAAAAGAAGTAACAACTTCATATTCCACTTCGTCACATGAAACTTGCCACAAATACACAAAATCTGGCAAAAACAACCACATTCTGTGGCTGTGACTACACTGTGGACCTGGCACTCACCGGGATCTGCTGCTACTTGTGGTCGCCCTCTGGAGAGAGGGAGAGAAGGGAGAAGCCACCTTGCAATCCCCTCGTGGCGATGTGACACTTACATTAAGCCACTGAACTTACCCACTGGACAGTGACTAAGAAGCGAATGCTCAGGATTGCCACAGGCTCACACACAGCTTCATTAAACCTGGACACGATGCCGTAGGGCAGATGCATCTGCTACCCCATTCTATGTGCAGGAAAATGGGGACTTCTAGTTGGAGCACTTTGCCCAAGTTACCTGACATAGTGTGGGCAGAGCAGGGGACCAAACGCAGGTAGCCCGACAGTCCTCCCTGCTCCAGGGCCATCCTCAGGCCAGCGACAATCACCCTGCGTCTGCTGGGAATTCAGGGTCTCACCTCCAGACTCACCAGATTGGAACCGGCATCCTCAGTGAGCCTGGGGCTGAGCAGGCACACTCTACCAGCGGCCCTCTAACTGTGGGATCAAAGCCCCCTGGACGGCTTTCCAAGGCAGATTGCTGGCCTGACCCCAGGTTTTTAGATCTGCGTGGCCAGCGAGGCCCCAGGTGGGGCAGGGACTGACTCTGCAAAGCTCTGCTCCACAAAGCTGCCAGCCGAAGCCTTTACAGCTGCTTGGGTGACAGCTGCCAGAAGCCAGCACCCACATTTGAGTGTGCACATCCCTTGGCTTTCAGTGGACCGTGGAGTACCTGCAGTGGGCAGCGTCTCACAGAGGATGGAACAGCGGCAGGTTCAGAACTTTCTAGCACTGGCTCTCTGTTTCCTGTTTTCATTCTCCCCTGTGAGGGGAGAAAACTGGCACACACGTCACCTTCAAGTTTTCCAAGAGAGACCATAATCAGGGTACCATAATCAAATTGTCCTCCACGGACTGTCCTCCACGGCCAGCACCAAGCAACTGCAGACTTGAATCTCCTTACATGCCACCAGGACTTGAAGACAGGTCTTGTTGGTGCCTATCTTAATGAGGTGACCTTCCCAAGAGTCTGGTCTGTCTTCTCTACCTCCTGTCTCCCTTAGTACTCACTGTCTGGAAGCCAGGGGATCAAAGCTTTGTGCCAAATGAAAAGCAAGTCTAACTGAACAAGAAGAGCCATGGTGGCTCCAGGAATGAAGGAGAGCAGTGGATTTCAATAAATTTACATACCAGCCGGCAAACATAGTTGCTGCAAATCAACTGCATATCTGCATGTATCATCTTCAAAATTTTATGTCCTTTATACCTCACACATAACACCTCTGTTAAACTCAATTTAGCTTGGCCTGCCTCCAAGCAGCAAACTGCAACCAAAGTTAGTGTACGGACTGACCACAACCCGGAACTGACCACAACCTAGCTGGGGGTGTACTCTCACAGGAAAAGCCGAGTCTCCACCAATCACAACAGTCAAGCTTCAGCTCATCACAGGCTACCAACTGGCCAGACCACGCCCAGTGGCAATTCGAGGGCACCTGGCCTCACTTGCTGTGGATTCCACTGCCCTCCTTGCTCGGCCAGCCTCAACCTCTGCTGCATCCAGTGGTTCCCACGTGGGAAGCAGTTCTTGCTCCCATGAGCTCTGCTATATGCTTCATCTGCCTCAAGATATTTTCTTCTTTTAAAATTTTTGACACATAATAACAGAGCAATATTTCAATACATATATACATTGTGTAATGATCAAATCAGTACAACTGGCACATCCATAATCCTAAACATTTATCATTTCTTGTGTAAACATTCAAACCCCTCTTAGATATTTTGGATATTAATAAATTATTGTTATCTAGAGTCACTTAATGTGTTCTAGAACACCAGAATTCCTTCCTCCTTGGCCCTCTTCTTCCCAGCCTCTGGTAACCACTATTTTACTCTCTGCTTGTATGAGGCCAACTTTTTAGCTTCCACATGAGTCAGATTCATTCTCTTTCTGTGCCTGGAATTTTCTGCTTAACATTTTCTCCTCCAGATTAATCCACATTGCTGGAAATAACATGCGTGGTTTTCCTCTTGTTTAAGGCTAATATTCCACTGTGTGTGTTCCCAATATTTTCTTTTTTTAAGAGAGAGAGAGAGAGAGAGGAGAGAGAGAGAGAGAGAGAGAGAGAGAGAGAGAGAGAATTTTTTAATATTTATTTTTCAGTTTTCGGTGGACACAACATCTTTAGTTTATTTTTATGTGGTGCTGAGGATCGAACCCAGCGCTCCACACATGCCAGGTGAGCGCATTACCGCTTGAGCCACATCCCCAGCCCCAATATTTTCTTTATCTATTCATTCATTGATGAATAACTTGTTTGCTTCCATATCTTGGCAATTGCAAATATGTTAACCATAAACACAGAAGTGCAAGCATTTCTGAGAAACACTGGTCTTCTTTCCTTTGGTATATATCCAGTAGAGGAATTGCTGGTTGCGTGGTAGTTCAATTTATGGATTTTTTGTTTTGTCTTGTTTTGAGGCACCTCCAGATTGTTTTCCTTAATGGCTGCACTGATCCACATTCCCACCAACAGCTGCAAGAGTTCCCTAAAGTTTAAACCATTTGGTGTCAGAACCGAGATGTTGAGGAGGTACCCGTGACCCCTGGCAGCCCTGAGTGACGCCGAGTGACGGTATCTCCCGGGCCCATGGTGACCACGATCTCTCACAGCAGCTGGGGTTATGGGTGAGCTGTCTTTCAGGCTCAAGCTCCACGAATCTGGGTTTTGCGCCCTCAATCCTTATTTGAGCAATAAAGTGATCCCAAGAATGGTGAACGGGTGCACTCTGGCCACCTGGCTCTGTTTATGGAAGAAGCCAACCCTCTGGCGGATGCGGCTCAGGGCCTCCCCCTGCTGCCCAGGAGGGGAAGGGAAGGGAAGCAGAAAAGCTGAGGAGTCACAGGTGGCCAGGTGCAGAGTCCATGAAGAGTCCGCGTGCGGCAGCTCGGAACCAGCCTGCTGTGGGATGGAGCATTTGGGAATCTGCTAAGATGTGGGGCGACCCACTGTGGTGGAGCGTGCAAGGAGTGAGTCCTAAGCAACTGCACACTCCTGACACAACCTGTGAAGCCCTCCTGTGACATCTCGCTTGCCTCCTGAACAACATGCCTAAGACGCTCACCGTCAGCCCTGCCCCGAAGTCTGGCCCTCTGCTCCCTCAGTCACGCACTGAACACCCTGAGCAGGCCCAGGCTGTTCTCATCTCAGTGCATGGTTCATGTGACAGAGATGGAGGCTGTGTGGCCTGGGTACGGTCTGCCCCTGAAGGCTCTGGGCGCTCCATCCCCTCTCTGTGGCATGGAACCGGAGGAAGCTGGGAGAGGTGGGCCCATGGAGGTTCGGAGGTCACAGTGAGCACTCTATGGGAGGCCTGGGGTGGCTGCCACAGCACCTGGCTCGTCCTGTGAGCGCGGGGGGGTGGTAGACAGCCAGTCTGGCCCTCGGGTGCACTGGCTTCTTGCAGTGCTGCTGTCCCCAAGTTGTGATTCATCCTGGAGCCTCACCAGAGGCCAAATCACCAGGGTTCCAGTCTCAGCCTTCCAACCTCCAGGCCCACAAACTGCACAAGCTCCTTTTCTTCATAAATAACTCATCCCCAGGTAGTTTGTAACAGCAACAGAAACCACACTAGGTAGTGTGCACATGTGGGTGGGTGGCAATGGACGGGTGACACTGGAGAGAGCATCAGTAGTTCATTTCAAGCATCTTTTCTGGACACCATTCATGCATGACAGGTGGGTGGGTGGATCTGTAAACATAACAATCCAACATAATCACCTGCTGCTACCCTGGAAGTGAAGTCATGATAAAATGCTCCGACTGGGGCATCAAGGGCCTTGCTAGGGAACTGCATACAAACAGGCTACCACATGCATTTTTCTGGAGGTGGCAGTTTACTTTTTTGTTTTTCTTCAAAGGATTTCAATGCAAATTTTAAAAAAAATGGTTATTATTACCACATATAAAATATTTCAAATATTTCTAAATAGAGAACTGACAAAATACAGTTTAAAAAATTACTCTCCAAATAATAATACCTTGTATTTTGCCAAACTACTGTGTTTTTTATCATATAAACAAATTTTATACCCAGGCATCTTGAAAGTGGAATATACTCTTGTCAATCAACCAACAATTAAGTCTTTTTAAAATCTTTTTAGTAATCCAATATTTTGAGTTGAAATAATGAAATGCCATTTCAACTTTATGTCTAAATGTACTTTAAGTCAATTCCCAAGTAAAGTCTCCCTGTTATAGCTTGTGCAGATTCCTGTACCCTTGGCTCGGCCAAAGCCAGCCAGCATGCCAGTGGCCCAGAGTGGGTCTCCTTCAGCCAGCTACCAGGGGACCTACAGCGCTCCCTGTCTTTAAAAAGCGAAACTGATAATGTGAGTGAAATCGCAGTGGATTTGTTGATAGTCATCTTCCAAGGTTCAAATGCTACTTTCTGAGAAAACTTTACATCATTTCTATTGTCAAACATTATTGTTAAATTCACAAACAATTCATTCTGCTGCTTCAGTCTAAAAATTATGAAATTATCCAACACTAAATCTTCTACTTTTCCTGGCTACTTATTTTCCCCCTGAGGGAAGAAAAATACCAAACATCAAATGTTGGATTTGAGTAATTCACACCCAATTTTCAAATGCAGCTATAAAAAAAAAAGTGGCGGAATTAGTCACAATGTAAAACTAAACAATATAAAACAATTCAATTACAATATGAAACTAACTAACAATTTGAAGAAACCAGTATTGAGGGTCAAACAGCCCAAGGCATGACTTTGTGTTGTGGTTGAAAAGTAATTGCTCAGACTATCTCCACGAAGGACAGGCCTTCAAGGAGAAAGTCAAACATTTCTAACCCACTCCTAATGGGATATCCTAGATGACAAAAACCTAAAATAAATTAAAAACTTAAGTCCACAAACCAACATGGAACCCACAACCCAAAGGACCCGCAGGACGCAGCAGGAATCCACGCGGCCACTGGTCCCTCGCGAGGCGGCAAGATGGGCTCAGGAGAAGCCGACCCTGATCACCTAAGCGCCCCAGGACGCTGTGCCAGATCTTGGTGTTGTCTGAGGTTGTTCAGAGGACGCAGGTAGGAGTGGCTCAGCAAGAGAGCGCACAGACCCACGGTGCCTCACTGGAGACCAGAGGTGACGTGCCTCCGCTTAACAGTCACACCAGTATCTCAGGGTGGGACGCAGTGCCTGGCTGGCAGCCACTGTGGGCTTCACGTAAAAGGAACCTATGAGGAGGCCAGAAGACACCATGCACAAAAAGGCCCACAAGTCGGCAGAGGTCACAGGCCTTCATGAAATAAAGGATTCATGAAAAGATTTAAAAAAAAAGACACTCCAATTATTTGCCATTGTCCTATAAGCCACCCCCAAACTTAAGTGACTTAAAAATAACCAGTGGTTTTATGAGTCCAGAACTGCCCAGGCTCTATCCTGCTGGTGACTGTTCCTGCTGGGACTGAGCTGAGCATGCACACACATAGCCCCCCAGCAGGGTGCAACCTGCAAGACTCAGCCCTGTAACCTGCGTGACGACAGCACACAGCACAGAGCCAACAGTCCTGTCAACAGATGCAGGAAAACACGGGCAGACTAACAGGAGGAGCCAGGGTGAAGCCCACAGCTTCCGCTACATTGCGGAGAATGCCTCAAAGCCTCGCCTCATGTCAGGGACAGCACAAGGTGTCCACTCTTGTGACTTCAGTGCAACATCCCTGGGAGGTTAGAGCAGGTCATCAGATGAGAGACAGGAGGGTCGTGGGGGGCGGGAGAGAAGGAAAGCAACCTTCTTTCCTTATGGCAGGTCATGTGTGGAGTTGTCCAAACCCAAGAACACGGCCATAGCCATCAGGCATGTGTAGCCAGGCTGCAGGACACAATGTCAATGTGCAGAATAAGTCTCGTTTGTATGTGATACCAGTGAACATTCTGAAATCAAGAGGACTCCAAAGACATTTTTGGTTCCACCCAAAAAAATATTAAAACTGATAAGTGAGCAAAGTTATAGAATATAAAAATCAACATATAAAATTAGTAGTATTGCTATGTGCCAATATCAAGTTTTAGAAATAGAAATCAAGAGAGCAATGTCATTTAAAATAGCTATGAAAAATTAGTAAAATACTTGGAGTTAACTTAAGAAGATGTGAAAATCATAAAATGAAAAAACACCAAAGGAAATGGAAAGAGACCCTGTGCTCCTGGGTGGGAGGGATCCATGTGCTAAAATGCGCCCAGCACCCAAGCCGTCTGCAGTCAATGCCACCCTCAGGGACAGTCCAACACCTTCTTCACAGAGCTCGGAAAAACAATTCCAAAATGTATATGGAACCTCCCGAAACAGCCTCGTCGAGGCGACCCGAGGATGGAGAAGAGAGCAGGAGGCACCACACCAGCAGACAGCAACACCCGCTCCACAGCCGCGGCCACCAGACAGCACGGCGCAGCTCACGCAGAGAGACCTGTGGAGTGCGCAGCAGAGCCCAGGGCCTGGGCATGAGCCTGCAGCTGCACAGCCCAGTGACCGACAGAGGAGCCCAGAACACACAGAAGAGAAGCATCTTTCCAGCAAAGAGCGTGAGAAAAGGGATGTCCACGAGCAGGAGAAGGGAGCTAGGTCCCTCTCTCTCAGAAGTCACCAAGATTAACCGGAATGGACTGAAGACTTGAAATGAGACCTGAAGCCATGAGCTGCTCCCAGGGAACAGGAGAATGCTGCAGGACACTGGGATTGGGGAGGACTTTTGCATAGGACCCCAAAGCTCATTATATCAACTAAAAAGCTTCCGTGCCACACAGGAAGTATTCATCAGCGTGAAGAGACAACTACAGGCCAGCAACAGCATCTGTGAACTATACACCTGACCAGCAGCCAGTGTCCAGCACATATGAAGAACTCACAAAGCCTGACCAAAAAATTATGAGCAACAGATTGGAGTAAACATTTCTAAGATGACATAAAAACAGCCGGCAGATATATGAAAAAGTGCTCCACACCACCAGTCGGGGAAACGCGAGTCAGAACCACCGAGAGCCCTCACCGGGCTCCAGTGAGAATGGCCATTGCCAAGAAGACTGAAGGTGACCGCTGGCGAGGAGGTGGAGGAAAGGGGCCCTTGCACTGTTGTGGGAGTGTACGTCAGCACAGCCAGCGTGGAAAACCACATGGAGATTCCCTGAAACCCAACAGTAGAACTAGCACGTGACCCAGCAATCCCACTGCCAGGTGCACGTCCAGAGGAGAGGGGTCAGGGTGCTGAGGGACACGGCTCTCCCTGGGTCACCGCAGCTCTATTCACAGGAGCCAAGACAGGAGCAGCCCGAGTCCATCAGCTGAGGGTGGACAGACAAGGGGCGGGGCTTGTGCCCCATGGAGCACGAGTCGGCCACAGAAGGACGATCCTGTCGTGTACAAGAAGATGGACCTGGAGATGGCTGTGCCAGGAGAACTAAGCCTGACTCAGAAGGACAGGCACCGTGTGATCTCAGTCCTAAGGGAGGCTGATGGAGTTGATCTCACAGAAGCTGAGTGCAGAGGGTGGCTCCAGTCATGGGGGACAGGAGGTGAGGAGGGTGGGCAAGGACGGTCCATGATGCTGAGTCAGAGTTAGAACAGAAGCAAGTAGCCCTGATACATCGTGGCACCGTGGGGTGACAAAGATCCTGGTGTTGTACCATGAACTTCAAAACCTAGAGGAAAAGAAGGTGAATGCTTACCACAAAGACATGCTAGAAGTGGGAGGTCCACGTGACTCGGCTGACCTAGCCCCCGCACCACCATAGTCACTCTCAAACACACCGGAGCCTTGTCATAATGGCCGCACTCCCCACGCTGAATCACAGATGCCATGCAACCCCACCAAAATTCAATCTCCCTTTTATATACAAAAAGACAATCTGATCCTAAAATTCATTTAGAAATACAAGAACCCCAACAATCTTGAAAATAACCTTGAAAAAGAAAAACTGACTGGAAAGACTCACAGGCCCCAATTTCAACAACTTCTACGAAGCCGCAGAAACAGAGGTGTTGCTGGTGCAGGATGCGCCCACAACAAATGGGATGGGATGGGATGGACCGTCCTGAAACAGACCCAGAGCCCACGGCCACTGAGCTCTGAGGAGGGTGCCACAGCCACACAGAGCAGAAAGAAGTGTCCTTTCAACTGTGGTGCCGGTCAGCTGTCAGCTCAAGACAGAAATCAAGGGCAACGTGGACGCAGGTTTCAACTCAACTGCACACGATAAGCAAAACTGAATCCCAAATAGGTGAAAGATAAACAGAAGCAAACCTTCATGACCCTGGTGTTGGCAATGTTCTTTGATAGAATACAAAAAAAAAATCCAGAGAAGACAATCAATCACATTGGAAGCTCAATGCTGGGCTGTTTTTGGTGTGAACTGTTTTGCGTTCTCTAAGTACTTGGAAAGCAGTTCCTTGTTGGGAGCGTGGCTGGCCCATTCCCCCCCATTCTGTAGCTTCTCTCTCCACACTCTTGTTTCCTTTGCTGTGCAGGAACTTTTTAATTTGATGTCATCCCATTTATTGATTCTTGGTTTTATTTCTTGAGCTTTAGGAGTTTTATTAAGGAAGTTGACCAATAAATGACAAATGAACTACACCAAAGTATCTTAAAGGAAAAAGTACAAATGGGCAGCAAGTACCTGAAAAACTTCCCACATGGCTGGGCATCAGGGAGATGCAGATCAAAACGACACTGAGACTCCCTCTCCCTCCAGTTAGAAGGGCCATCAAGAATACAAGCCACAACCAGGGCTGGCAGGGGTGGGAGCAAGGCACACGCACGCGATGCTGGTGGGGCTGCCGATCAGTGCGACTCCTCTGGAGAGCAGCATGGAGGCTCCCCAGGGGACCGGAACCACGCAGGACCCAGCAATTCCACACTTAAAGGAGCTAAGACGGGTGTGACACAGCGACACATGCACACCCATGTTCACAAGAGCCAAGCCATGGACGAGCCCAGGTGCCCTTCAACACAGGAATGGGTAAAGAAACTGGTGCAGATACACAATGGAGCTCTACGCAGCCATGAAAAATCACACTGTGGTGTTTGCTGGTAAATGGAAGGCACTGGAGAAGGTCATGCTGAGTGAAATTCAAAGGTCAAATGTTTTCTCTCAGATGAGGAAGCTAGAAAGAAATGAGCAATTCTTAAAAAGTAGGCCTCATGAAAACAGAAGGGAGAACAGGGAGAGGAGAAAGGGGTCCAGGGGAAGGGGAACAGGAAAGGGAGGAGCTGCAAAATGAACTGACCAACTGGCCGTTGCACGTGTGACTGTGTCACAGTGAGCCCCAAGCTGTGCGTGCCGGTGATGCGCCCAGTTTAAAAACCAACAAGTAGAAGGAAGACCAGGGAGGGAGGAGGGGAGAGAGGGAAGTACTGGGGCTGACACTGTTCTCCACCACAGACAGTGGGGACAACTAGAAACAGAGGGACAGAGAGACAGGTGAGCACACCCGGCACGGAGCCACGGAGGACTCCCAGCAGCAGAGATGACGCTGCCTACACGCTGAGGACACCAGGCCCGTGAAGGCCAGACCCCAAAGGCCACCCACAGCAAGATGCCACTTGGTCCAATATTGAGAATCGGGAAGCAGATGGACGCAGCCTCTGCTGCTGGAAGACTGGCAGGCTGGAGGGTGGGGCCGCCTGGCAGCGGCCAGGGGCTGCAGGCACGGAGGAAGCAGTTCCTGATGAGACGGTGGTAACATCAGCACAGCAGGTGACCACGACACTCACTCCACCAAAAAACAACACAGATGGGTAATTAACAACACCCGGTGAATTATTCCCCATAAAAATGCCCACTAGGTACTCCTGCTGCGGTGCTCCGTCTGCTTCAGAGGAACTGGGGAGGCCTGAGGCAGGGCTGCTGGGCAGGCGGACTAACCTGGCTCTCAGGGTTCCCTCCCCACCTTGGAGATAAGAGGCTTCCCGTACCAGGGCAGCCAAGCAGAGGCTAAAAGGACACGGAGAAGGGAGACATAGGCACTTGACCAAAAGTGGCAGGCAGTGCTGACACGGAGTGTCTCAGCCATGTGCACCCACCGCCCCTCCCCAGGCTGAGGGAGGGCTCCAGCTCAGGAGGACAGTGGCTTCCCCTCCACTGGCCGGCAGTGTGGGCAGAGGTCTACAACCCAGGATGAGTGCTGGCCCAGCAAGGTGGCTGGCACTGTGTGACAGAGGCAATTCCAGCCTTCCACCAGGTGTGACCCAGACTGAAGTCACAGTGACGGCCACATGCACGGTGCAGGTGATCTTGGAGAAGAAGCGTGAACACCGGACTCTGTCTTTTTGCACAGGCACTGCGATATGCTGTGTATATCAATTTGAGAAACTTTGGCAACATTCATCAAAAGCTAAGAAGTGAGAACATTGATTCAGCCATTAATTACTCTTGTAAAGACCGTTATAGAGAAATAATAACACAAATGTTAAAAATGTGTTTGAAAGGATGCTCATTGTGGTGTTCTATGTATTTCAAAAGCGCTGGAAGCTACCTTAATATAAAGCAGGCCGTGAATCAAGCACACGGCGACACACCATCTTAGAGACCTGCATGCAGCTCTCAAGGCAAGGTGGGTGAAAATCAGGCTGACCAACATTATGTGCAACAGGGCCTCTTTCTCCCACGTGTGTGCATGTGCGGGTATAAACACAGAAGTCCCCCACACACAGAGGCAGGCAGGCGAGAAACACACACAGGGGAGAGACACCCGGAGCTCCCACCCTAGCAGGTTAGCAGTGGGTATCTCATCAATGACTAAATGCTGAGAGTCAGAATGAGGCATGGCATTTTTGCCAGAACAGAGTGGTTGAAAGGTGAAGCCAGCAAGCCATTGAGATGATGATGGTTATGTTAAGATGTGTATTCAATTGTATATTAGACCCCTGCTCTCCCCCTCAAGGCCCGGCTACTTTGGAGTTCTCATGCTACTTAGGAGGTCTCCCGGGGATTCCTAGGGAGTTCGCGTTGGTTGGGGAAGTGCCGGAGGAGGGATTTCCAGTTGGTGTGTGGTGTGTCCCGGGGGAAGGCCGCCTGCCTGGTGTTCGCGGGAGTTCAGAAATAAAGTTTGTTCCTGCTTGAGTGGCTCGTGATTTATGCCCAGCCAGACTGCGGCATTTGGTGGCCCGTGCAGGGGACGGCTGAAGCTTGGGGGCAAGTAAAATTGCTCACCCCTGAGAAAAGGCAAGAGAATGGGTGACCATTTCAAAAACAATATGTTCTTGTTTTGATTTGTTTTGTTTTTGTTTCAAGCTGCCTATCCCTAGAACTTTCTCAGGCAAACTGGGAAAAATGGTTGGCTCAAGGTTTGAAATTGTTTGGCCCTGAGGAAGAGATAGAGATAGTCCATGAAAATACATTTCAAAAAAATAGGAAAACTGATACAACGATTTTTTGTTCCGTTTTTGTTTCATTTGCTTCAGTTTTGTTTTGAGTTATCTGTTTGAGTTGTATTATCCTTGTAGCAGAAATATGGGGTCATAAATTAGCAAAAAACAAACTGAAAGAATGTTAAGTAAATTGTTCAAGGAAGGAGGCACCCCAGTAAAACCAAAAACAGTCAGGGCATACGTTGAAACAATACAAAAATGTAGCCCATGGCTTTTTAAGGAGGAGTTGTTGAACATATCACAGTGGGACCATCATGGTGAAGATTTAAGGGACAGGGAAAAGAAAACCCAGGAGCTCTGCCAGTTGGCACATTGCCATTGTGGGTGATGATACGATTTTGTATGCCTAGTCCAAAGCCTTCAGTTCAGAATATGGTAGAAGACATATTAGATCAGGAAAAAGGGGAGGCCTCTCGAGATAGTCAGAAAGGGGAAGAAAGTTTAGAGCAGAAAAAGCCATCAGGGGAAAAGTTACAACAGGAGACTGCTACTAACACCTTTCTATCACCAGAGGGTGTAAGGGTCCAACCAACAGCTCCACCTATGGGGCCCTCAACCCCCGTAGCTGATAGATGGGATCCTGAGACAGGACCTCAAAGATTAGCATGCCCTGTAGTTGAACAGGCAGGAGGGCAGCGAATTCACCATGTTTTAGATTTCAAAACAGTGAAGGAGCTAAAAGAGGCTGTAACAACCTATGGTCCTCAAGCACCCTTCACTGTAAGCTTGGTCAAATCCATTAACAACTTGAACATGACGCCAGCAGATTGGACTAGTATGTGTAAAGCTGTGCTAACTGGAGGTCAATACCTGTTATGGAAGGTTGCCAATGAGGAATTTTGCAAGGAGACGGCTAGGCGAAATGCAGCAGCTGGTTATCCTCAGAGAAATCTAGATATGTTGTTAGGAAAAGGACCTTATGAGGATCAGCAGCAACAAATTGCATATGATCCTGGCGTATATTTACAATTGCTGTAGATGCAGTTAAAGCATGGAAGACTTTACAAGAACATGGAGGTTTACAAGGTCAAATATCTAAGGTAATACAAGGAGCTAATGAACCTTATGCTGAATTTGTAGATAGGCTTATTCAAACAGCTACCAGAGTTTTGGGGGATACAGAGCAAGCAATGCCATTAATAAAACAACTGGCTTATGACCAAGCAAATCGTTGGTGTAGAGATATCATTAGACCATGGAAACAGGAAGATTTAAACACATATATTAAGTTATGTAGAGACATTAATGAACAAGGGCAATTCGTGGCAGCTGCAGTACAACAGGCTTTAGATGCCAGGCCGAAAACATGCTACAATTGTGAACAAACGGGACATTTTAAAAGGAATTGCCCCATAGGAGGAGGGTTTAACAAAACTAGGTATCAAAGGGGTAGAATACTGGGTATTTGCCCACGATGCCGTAGAGGGAGACATTGGGCTAATGAATGCCGTTCTCAAACCACCATAGAGGGTACTCTGTTATCAAAAAAACAGTCAAGGACCAGGTGTTTACCCATGATATCATAGAGAAAAGCATCGGGCTCCATTGCCAAAAAACAGAGAGGGGGGCCCAATGCTCCGGGGCCCACAACCACAAATATACGGGGCAATGGAGGAACCCAGCAACACCATCAGAGTAGTGCCCAGGACACATTATCCCTCATCAGACAAACCAGAGGGAGTGCAGGGTTGGACATCTGCGCCTCCGCCAGAGCAGTACTAACTCCAGAGATGGGAGTAAAAGGACCTCTTCCCTAAGGAACAGTAGGCTTATTATTGGGACGCGGTTCTACTACACTAAAAGGACTTATGATAAGTCCCGGGGTAATTGACCCCGATTATGAAGGTGAAATAAAAATTATAGCTAGTTCTCTAAGAGGTATATCAGTAATTTCACCAGGAGATAGAGTAGCACAGCTGTTAATAATACCCAGCCTACATGATAAATTTTCCAGTCGTACTGTAGAAAGAGGTTCCAGGGGATTAGGCTCCACAGGTGTAGATTGGGCTAGGCTATCTTTAAATTTATATTCTCGCCCAATGCTAAAACCAAATATTCAAGGACATGAATTTAATGGGCTACTAGACACAGGTGCTGACCTTAGCATCATATCTCATCAGGAATGGCCAAAACATTGACCATTACAACAGGCCACTCAAACGCTTCAAGGCCTAGGAGTGGCGATTAATCCCGATAGAAGTGCAATGGTTTTAGATTGGAAGGATCCTGAAGGATGTGAAGGAACTATACAACCATATGTGTTGGATCATCTTCCTATAAATTTATGGGGACGAGATGTCTTAGATCAGTTAGGTTTGACATTAACAAATAACATCAATCCAAACGCGCCCACTATTATGGCTAGATAAGGTTTTAGGAAAGAAAAAGATTAGGAGAACAAGAACAAGTTATATCAGCACCAGTACAAATAGATCAAGGAACAGACAGACATGGATTGGGTTTTCAGAAGGGGTCACTGAGACAATAAAAATTACTTGAAAATCAGAAAGACCAGTGTGGGTTCCTCAGTGGCCCCTGACTAAAGAAAAGATACAAGCAGCCCATGACCTGGTCAAACAACAATTAGCGGAGGGACATATACAACCTTCTGTATCTCCTCATAATACTCCCATTTTTGTCATCAAAAAGAAATCTGGTAAATGGAGATTATTGCAAGATTTAAGAGCCATTAATAATGAGATGGTTATTATGGGACCTGCTCAATCAGGGATTCCCCAATTGTCTGCTTTGCCAAAAACCTGGCATGTTTTAGCTATAGATATTAAAGAATGTTTTTTTTCAATTCCAATTCATCCTGAGGATAGTCCACGTTTTGCATTTACTATCCCTGCACTGAATCATGAAGGTCCTGATCAGAGACATGAATGGAAAGTACTCCCTCAAGGGATGGCTAACAGCCCAACTATGTGTCAAATTTATGTTAACAAAGCAATCCAGCCACTTAGAAATCAAAATCCTGAACTACAAATATTTCACTATATGGATGATGTATTATTAGCACACAAAGCTAAAAACACGATGCTAGAATGTTATGCCACACTTACAAACTTATTAAAAAATTATAATCTAGAGATAGCAATACATAAAGTACAATTAAATTTTCCAATTAATTATTTAGGAGTTCTATTATCCTCAACCATGGTCCATCCACCAAAAATTCAAATACGAGTAGATCAACTCAAATCACTTAACGACTTTCAAAAGTTATTAGGAGACATAAATTGGATAAGGCCTTATCTAGGTATTCTAACAGGAGAGTTGGGACCTTTATTTGATAACCTAAAAGGTCCATCAGATCCAAATTCACGCCACATGTTAACGCCTGAAGCAAGAAAGGCATTAAAAATCATTGAAACATATATGGAAAATATGCATTTGGATAGAATTGATATAAGTTTGCCTTTATTATTTATTGTACTACCAACAAAATATATTCCTACAGGAGTATTTTGGCAAGAAGGTCCATTATTGTGGATACATTTATCTTATTCTCCTAACACTATTCTTACTAGGTATCCTGAGGCTGTAGGACAATTAATACTCAAAGGTATAAGAGCAGCAAAGGGAGTGTTTGGAATTTCTCCCAATAAAATTATTACTCCATATACTATGGATCAAATTGATGAATTAGCTAATGAGTTAAATACTTGGGCAATAATCATGTGTAAATCTAATGTTTCATTTGATAATCACTTTCCATCTAATCCTTTGTTGTCTTTTTGGTCTTCGCATCCTGAAATGACAAGAAAAACCCCTATCATGAATGCTCCAAATATATTCACTGATGGGTCAAATAATGGTACAGCAGCAATAGTTACCCCTGATCAAACTTTTACATTTTTAGTTCCCAAACAATCAGCTCAAAAGGTAGAGCTTAATGCAGTATTACAAGCTTTTGTGATGTTTAAAGATTCTGTATTTATTTTCTGATAGTCAGTATATAGTTAATGCTATAGTATCCCTTGGAGATGCTGGTAGGATTTCCCCTTCTTCTACTGTTTTCTCTTTGTTTTCCACTATACAAAGTTTAATCTGGGATAGAAAAGATCCATTCTTTATAGGACATATCAGGGCACATACAGGATTGCCTGGAGCCCTTAGTTTGGGCAATGATTTAGCAGATAAAACTACACGTGACATACATATTTTCTCTGTACTAGAAGAAGCTATAAATTTTCATGAAAGATTCCATGTCAATGCTAATACTTTACAAAAACATTTAAAAATAACTAAGGAACAAGCTAGACAAATAATAAAACAATGTCAAAATTGTGTGACCTTTTTACCACAAGTTAATCTTGGAGTCAATCCTAGAGGACTGATACCTAACCATATTTGGCAGATGGACGTCACACACTTGCCAGAATTTGGAAAATTAAAATATTTGCATGTTACAGTTGATACTTCTTCTGGATTTTTGATGGGCTCCCTTCATGACGGGGAAAAATCTAAAGATGTTATAGCTCATTGCTTACAAAATTTTGCCACTGTGGGCGTTCCAAAACAGTTAAAACCAGATAATGGTCCTGGTTATACTTCTACCTCTTTTAAACAATTTTGCTCATCATTTGGCATTACTCATATAACAGGAATCCCATACAATCCACAGGGATAAGGCATAGTTGAAAGAGCTCATCAAACTATTAAAATGTACTTATTAAAGCAAAAAGACGGAATTGGGAAGGGGTATATATCCCCCAAAGATAAACTTAAAATAAACTTTTTTACTCTAAACTTTTTAAATTTGGATTCATCAGGGCTTAGTGCTGTGGAAAGATATATGTATCCAAAAAATGTACATAAGCCTAAGGTACTTTGGAAGGATATTTTAACAGGACAATGGAAAGGTCCTGACCCAGTGATTGTCTGGAGTTGGGGGCCTGTTTGTGTGTTTCCACAGGGAGAACAGCAGCCGATTTGGATTCCAGAGAGACTAACTAAAGCAATTTCTACAGACCAAAAAGAAGATGACTTGGCTCAAATCCCTAACAGCTGATATCCTTACATCTGCAACAGTGGTTCTCCCACACCTGGAGGCTAATGAATAAGGAACACCATTAAAGCCTATTTCAAATGTAAAAAACCTTGGGGCTTGCTTGTGGGAATACCTTCAGACCCATATGCAAGTTACAAGAAAAAGGATGGGATATCCAAAAAAGAGTCAAACCCAGGTAGTAACCAGGATGCCTTTTTCAATATCTATTTTATTATTGCCTTTTCCCACATCATAAAGTTCTATTTTTTTTAGCTCATACAGACCTAGGTTAATGTTTTTCTGATCAGTTTTATTTTTTGACTGTGGAGTTTTTAAACATTGCAATGGAGATTTCACCTGTGTAAAGCTAAAAGGCCTCTACTATTGTCTTATGTGTTGTATGTGTGCACACTTGTGTTTTGTGTTGTATGTCTGTATGTGTCTATGTCCATATATCATATATGAGGAGCGCTCATGAAAAAATGGATCCAAATATTTTTATTATTCACATGATTTAAATGGTTTAATTTAAATTGGGTAAACAGCTGTTGAGGATTGTTTTAATATGTGAACAAATAAGGAGGTTAATAGATCTGTTTGTTTACTTTAACCTTTCCTTTTCATTATATCTAATTCTATTCAGGATACTAAATTGTTTAGAAAATTGCTTTCTTTTAGTGCCTGCTGGAATGTTACATAATTTTTTTTAGCCATCATTGCCAGAATTCCTATCTTTATCCCAGTGCCAGTGAAGACAAAGATAAAACCAAACTACAGCTTCTGCAATAGCTATCACAATAAATTGTATAAACTGATGCATCAGTGAATAATAATTCAACAAGTGATGCTCAATCAAGAAGTCGATTTACTTTGGGAGGAAATGAACATATTAATAGATTCCTCTGCTTTGAACTGCTTGCAGAACTTGCCTGGACCATGTATCACTTGTATGCATTGTGAACTATCTGTTTGTGCAGCAAATTGTGATAGTGTTGGAGTATTTTTGCTGATGGTGTCATTGATGGTACAATTTTTCCAAAAGGAGCCATCAATCGGCTTGGTGTCGTGGCATTTCTGTATCCTCCTCCCTTCTGCTTGTGATGGTCATTCAGCTAAAATTTGGGGGCCAACAGAGGTGAGGCAAAGAACCTCACCCCCCTACTGGTGCAAAGGCCTATCCACAAGTATGGCTATATGTTGGGTCGGTAGTCAATGACGGGTAAGATTCAATTACAATGGTACCAACCTAAGACAGGAGGCTGACGCCCTGAGGTCAGCTCATCCAATGACGGGTAAGGACCATATGTAGTATTGGACAACCTAAGGCAGGCACGGTCCCTAGGCCACATGCTTGGTGTTTAATTAAACAGAAGGGGGGAGATGCTGAGAGCCATAGCCGAGTTGGAATGAGGCATGGCATTTTTGCCAGAATGGAGTGGTTGAGAGGTGAAGCCAGCAGGCCATTGAGATGATGATGATGATGTTAAGCTGTGTATTCAATTGTATATTAGACCCCTGCTCTCCGCCTCAGGCGCCGGCTACTTTGGAGGAGGTCTCTTGGGATTCCTGGGGTGTTCTCTTTGGTTGGGGAAGTGCCGGAGGAGGGATTTCCTCCTGTTGGTGTGTGGTGTGTCCCAGGGGAAGGCCGCTTGCGTGGTGGCGTTCGCAGGAGTTCGGAAATAAAGTTTGTTCCTGCTTGAGTGGCTCGTGATTTGTGCCCAGCCAGACTGTGGCAACTAAAAACTGTTGTCATCTTTTTCTTTGATTTATTTTGTATATTTATGTTTAGTTCCCAAAATAATATGTATTATTTCTTTTAAAAGGCACTTAGAAATAATATCTCAGAAGGTAAAATAAACAATTTTTCTCTACCTGTAGCTTATATTTAATAAATGACTATATATTTACACAAATTCTACCAAGGATGGAGTTGATTTTTTGTCATGGCCAATTGCTCATTAAGTCCACACTATGACCAAGGGTTCATCCGGGGCTGGCTCTTGTCCTGCAGTGGCTGACACCAGCACACAGGCAGGCTCTCTCTACGCACTCCTGCTTTAACTTCTGTTGGATACCCATTAGCTCAACGCTTCAGAATCTGCACAAGCCTGCCCGTGGGGTTCGCTGGGGAACTCTGCCCCCGTCCCCTTTCCCTTGGTACCCTGTTGATCCTTGAGATAAAAGTGGCCACATTGCTTCAATCACAAACTTCCTTGGCACTGTCAATAGCAGAATCAGATGTGTCACAGGAATCCTATGTGCTGAGTGTAGCTGACTTATTTTAAGACAAATTTCTAAAGCTGGGTTTATAAATCATTTACAAAGAGATTGAGCAGAACCAAAATTACAGTCCAACTGTCAAATTCCTGCAGGGTGACCACAGTGTGCTCAGGGCCAGAGGCCACAGCAGTGAGTGCTTGCAGAGCAGAGGGCCTTGCCAGACCATCAGGAACACATATCTCCTGCTCGCCAGATATTAGGTCAACACCATTAAATATCATGTGAACCATCTTGCATGGCCCCGGCTCAAAAGCTGCGAACACAAACAGCTGCACTCAGGCCCTGGCATGCAGGCGCCTCTCACCGAGGGCCATGTGCTGCCCAGACCCCTCCACTCTGCTCCAGAGCCGGGGCCTTCCAGGGGAGGACGGAGGAGACCCTTGGGGACCAGCTTTCAGATCTGCCTTCCTCCTGTCCTTCCCTTTACAGGTTTCTTGGGCTGTATGTCGAAGCTGATAAGCGCTGCTCTATTCTGCAGGAGCTGCACACACCAGGCCTCCTGCCCTTGGCTTCCAGCACCCCCAACTGTGTGGGATGCAGGCGAGCAAAGAGCCCACTGTGCAAAAGCAGGCAGGGTCTGGGCTCCGGCTCTGAGGCTTCCCCGGCTCACGCACAGTAGGTACGTGCAGTCTGTGTAAGGCTGCTAGCATTTGCTGCTGGTCCAACAGGACACTGTTGGAGGAGGGGAGGTCAGAGTTTGAGGCCTCACCTCCTTAGCTTCCCTCCTGGCGAGGAGTTTAGCCTCTGTGTTGTGGATTCAATTCAAGTCATGCATCAGCTACCAGAAGGCTGGCCTCTACATCTGCCCAGAGTCATAGGGAAAATTCTGTGATCAGAGAGCATTGCACTTCTAAAAGGCAGCACAGACTTCCTAACACACACACACACACGCACACGCCTTATTCCTGGGACTGGCCACATCATCCTGTGTGAGCACCTACCAGCAAGCATTCCATACCAATCCCATGTCCCCCAACACTGCCTGTTGTCATCTGCTCACACCTGTGCCGTCTGCCTTCTACACGAGGCTCAGCTCCATGGAACCAGGGTCACACCAGCCCTTTCATGCCTTTCAACCCCATAACTATTTGTTGAACAGTGGATTGCATTTTGTACTTTGTTATACTTTCTTGTTTTCATAGTCATTAGGCGGCCTTTCCAGGTTTTCTTGTTTTCCAAGGTCAATTTCACACTCTCAAGTTGCAAGTAGACACTTGTGGTAGAGGGTTAGAAGGCGATGAATTTTTCTGGAATTAAGAACATCAGTGCTGACCCTGACCCTACCCTCGCCTGGACACAAAGGCAGTGGCATCCTGATCCAGGGAGGTCTGTACCTGACATGGGGACAGAAGCTGCATCCTCTGCCATGCAGAGTGGAAGCACCTGGAGAAGAGAGAGGACCTGCACGTGCAGAAGGCGTGCTTCAGGAGCACAGGCACACAGCCTCTGCTGACACTGCCATGCGCACCACTCGCCTGCTGACAGCCCAGGGCTTATGCCAAACGCAGACTCTGGACATGGTGTCATGGGAGATCAGGGTCTTGGGGAAACAGGAGAGAAAGTCAGCAGCTGGTGAAGGGGCCAGCTGCAAGACCGGAGGTCTAGGAAAAGAGGGTCCTCCCGAGCATGTGCAGGGGCAGGGGTGGCCCTGACAGGCGGGCAGAAGGAGCCAAGGAGACCACTGGGATGAGGTTCTCCACAAAGACAAAACCTGAGCACAAGCACGCAGCAAGGGCAAGACTGCCCTGGACAGTAAAAGACTTGCAGGAAAGCAGGAGTCCAGCAGAGGGCAGTGAGGCACAGAAAGAACCAGACTGGCATCCCAAACCCAGGTGGAAGAGCCACTGCAGTGACCGCTGTGACCACGAGGGGGCAGTGCTATATGTGTGCTGAGGAAGAGCCCCAAGACAGTGGTGCCCAGCCTAGCTGAACCTCCCAAGTGTCCCCAGACAAGAGGCCTGGGCTTAGGTCCAGGCAGACATTTAAATGGTGACACATCCCCGGGCTCAGAGAGTGTCAGACGTGTCAGAGAGGCAGACAGGCCCACATGGAAGTCCTACCTCTGCACGGCAAGTGAAGGAGCAACAAGTACATGGCCCAGAGCAAAGAGGCCACAGACCCTAGGGGAAGGAGTTCAGTGTGCACAGGGCCTCGCAGGGAGGAGCTCCGTGTGCACAGAGCCCAGGGGACAGGAGCTCCCTGTACACAGAGACCAGGGGACAGGAGCTCCCTGTGCACAGAGCCCAGGAGACAGGAGCCCCCTGTGCACAGAGCCCAGGGGACAGGAGCCCCCTGTGCACAGAGCCCAGGGGACAGGAGCCCCCTGTGCACAGAGCCCAGGGGACAGGAGCCCCCTGTGCACAGAGCCCAGGGGACAGGAGCCCCCTGTGCACAGAGCCCAGGGGACAGGAGCCCCCTGTGCACAGAGCCCAGGGGACAGGAGCCCCCTGTGCACAGAGCCCAGGGGACAGGAGCCCCCTGTGCACAGAGCCCAGGGGACAGGAGCCCCCTGTGCACAGAGCCCAGGGGACAGGAGCCCCCTGTGCACAGAGCCCAGGGGACAGGAGCCCCCTGTGCACAGAGCCCAGGGGACAGGAGCCCCCTGTGCACAGAGCCCAGGGGACAGGAGCTCCCTGTGCACAGAGCCCAGGGGACAGCAGCTCCCTGTGCACAGAGACCAGGGGACAGGAGCTCCCTGTGCACAGAGCCCAGGGGACAGGAGCTCCCTGTGCACAGAGCCCAGGGGACAGGAGCTCCCTGTGCACAGAGCCCAGGGGACAGGAGCCCCCTGTGCACAGAGCCCAGGGGACAGGAGCTCCCTGTGCACAGAGCCCAGGGGACAGGAGCTCCCTGTGCACAGAGCCCAGGGGACAGGAGCCCCCTGTGCACAGAGCCCAGGGGACAGGAGCTCCCTGTGCACAGAGCCCAGGGGACAGGAGCTCCCTGTGCACAGAGCCCAGGGGACAGGAGCTCCCTGTGCACAGAGCCCAGGGGACAGGAGCTCCCTGTGCACAGAGACCAGGGGACAGCAGCTCCCTGTGCACAGAGCCCAGGGGACAGCAGCTCCCTGTGCACAGAACTTTGGAGGGGTGAGCCTCACCCACCACCACCGTGATGGCCACTGTTTTTGCCACAGGCAGTGAGGGAGATGGCGGTCCCATGGGCGGCGTGATCGCCACCTGGCAATGGCTCTGCAGCAGGAAGCCTGTGTGCAGGTGTGCTCATGCATGTTCTGCGGTCCTCCCCCCCTTGGGGAGGCACGGGTCTCTCCGGGTCAAGATCATGGTAAGGTGAGTTCCACAGGTGGCCCTCCCAGTCTGACCCTTCTGGTTTGTGTCACAGGTGGACTCTGGTCCAGGGAGCAGCGTGTGTCTGTGTCTGTGGCGCTGCCCTACTGAGGAGGTGCGCTGTGGAGCTCATCGCCACTTGCCGCGCTCCAGGGGTGACGGGCTGAGTGCGTGGGCCCACGTCCGTGACCCGCTCCACGGGAGGCTGGACACCACCTGAGGACACTGGCATTTATATTCATGGGAGAGGGAGGTCAGGGCTTTCTCTCCTGCGAGGTTCTGCCTGGTTTGGTGTCAGAGTACTTGTGGCCTCACAGAGCGACACCCGGGCCCCTTCTTCCTGCTGGAGGCCTGGGAAACCCGATGTCCCTTCTCCTTCACCTCCGCCAGGGGAGCCATCTTGCCCCGGGCTGCTCCTCGCGGGAAGTTCCTGGGTCGCCTGCTCAGCCTCTGTGGGGATCCACCACACTTTCCTCAGGGACAGTCTTCATGGGACGGTGTCTGTGACGGTCAGCCTTCCCTGCTGTGACCAGCTGCCTGAGGAAGACAACTCAAAGGAGGAAAGGCCTCTCTGGGGTCGGTTTCAGGAATCCCAGTCCATGGCGGCCCAGGGCCCTGAGCCTGCGGGGAGGCAGCAGGGAAGCAGAGAGACGGGGTGGAGGGCCGGCACGTCCCAGTGACCACGGCTCCCGACCAGGCCCTGCCTCCCAACAGTGCCCCCAGCTGGGCCCAAGCTGCCCCACGGGAGCCATGGGGGACACGGAAGAGGACGGCCGTGTCCATTCACGCGCACTGTCTTCTCCTTCGCCACGCGAGCCCCTGTGCAGCTGCAGGTCTCCGACCTTTCTGTGTAGTTGGCCATGGAGTCCGCTTCCACTGCTGACTGGCCGCTGCTGCTGGGTGGCCTTTTCCCATCCTCCTCACCCAGGCTTTGGGAGCACCATGAATGTACCAAGCAGGTACAGTTTATGGTGTAATCTCAGGCTGAATCTATGGCTAAACCTGAGATCATTTTAATTTATATTAAGGTCAATTTAGCATCAACATGTGTGAATACATATTTAACTGCCCTGAGATTTACTGAAAGTATGATTTTTTTTTTAAATAGTTTATCTAGAAAACAAAGTAGTATCTTGTTTTAGGGGAAAACCCTAAATCGTACTGAAACGCCGCGGTGGTCTGATGGAGCAGAGCCAGGCCAGGCTTCAGGAAGCCTCTGCGGTGCCTGCCCAGTGGCACACGAGCTACAAACGTCCCAGTAAGCCCCTGGCTTTCCTTAGGCCACAGAAGCCACCGACACTTCAAGGCGGCACTAAGGCTACGCCGCTGTTTGACACCTGCCCATCATGAGGCACGGCTCCATCACCATCCCAGAACCTACCGGGCAGTGGACAGGTCTCAGAACCACAGGACACACAGAGCTTAGGCCGCTCCCTCCTCAGGAAGCCAGCCCAGCGCCCATGTCGCCGCCACATGATTTTCCTGAAGAACCAGAGACTCATTGCTAGATCTTAGGCCTGACAATCGTTATGGGGAATTCCAAGAAATATTTCAAATTCTTAAACTCAGTAACTGAGGAAAAATAAACTAACTTACCAGAAATTAAGACTTTTTCTTCTTTTAAGATTTATCATAAGTCATGGAAATCCAAGGCAAAACTAAAGGCAATAAAGTATTTCCCACAGCTCACTTGTCCTGGGAGGTGGGGCTCTGCCTCCGCCCAGACGCACCCAGCCGCTAAAGCCGCTGTGGCTGGGTTCTCTGGTGGCCGCCATGACCACCCACACCCGGGACCCAGCTTGCCTGCAGCTGGCCCTGCAAGGGCTGTGGGTCAGAGCAGCCAGGGAGGAGACCAGAGGAGGTGAGGGCACACTCCCTGCAGAGCAGGGACCTGGTGAGACCCAGCGGGAAGTGCCCATGCCAACCCATCCTTTTCCCGCGTTCTTTGATGCACAGGGACTGAAACCCAAGCACCTACCAGACGGAGGCTCCTTCACAGGAGCAAGACAGAGGTTGCCAGCAGGCCTATAGATCATCTCCAGAAAACACCAAGCTACCCTTCTGTGCCAACAAGAAAGAGACTTGAGGGAGTGGAGAGGAAGTTGTGGGCTAAGTGTTCACACAGGGTCTCCTGCGGTCCACCCTGAGAACGTGCTCCTTTAAGACCCCTGCAGGGGAAGCCCTCAGACCCATCAGAGCCCCTTTCCATGGGGTCTGCATGCCCCCAGTGTGCTCAGGACACCCCACTGTCCCCACAGAGGGCCACGTGATCCCAACCTCCACATCCACACAGACAGCCATCAGGCATTTACAGGACAGATTTCCAGGCTGGATATTTTTATGAGCCTGATAGTAACTGCTGCTGGATAAACCCAGGTATTTCTAGACACCTGGGTCCCACACTTGAAGTTTGGAGCTAACAAAACTGGGCTTATTCTGATTGCTTAAAAATAACAGGCACTATTGTAGTGGCACCCCCTTTCTCCACAGAAAAGCCTTAACTGGGCTTCTCCAGAATCTTCTCCAAGGCTGATTTTAGGACTGTCAGCAGAGTCTCTGCAGAAGAGTTCTGTGTAGAAAAACTTCCTATTTTTGTGTCGCCCTGTTTTATTTGGCCACTTGCCAGGAAGAAACCAGCACTCCAGGTGCTGGACACCCCCTTATCGGTTTTTCACGAACGTATCCAGTGTAGTAGTTTGTAGAAATGTGTAAACAAGGCCTCTGGCCTCCAGCTGGGCTTCACAGCACTCAAGAGCATGCAGTCTAAACGCGCAGGTTTTCAGTCTTCCGCTCAGTACCTTCAGGTCTGCCCAGCACGATCGCCTGCAAGGCCCTGAGGTGCCAGCCCAGGTCCGCAGCTGCCCCAACAGCCTAGAGAACAGCCCAGACAATGAAGCCCAAGACCCCATGCCCTTCTCCTCAAAGGGAACTCTCTAGGTTTCACTGATTCTCCATCTGGAACACTAGGAGCATTTTCTAAAATCAGAGAGTATTTTTTCCCACCATTTTAGCAACTCTCCACACATTGAAAGACACCGAGGTGCTGCAAATGGCTTATTCAGGTGAGACTCACCGCCTCTCAGGAACTTCCAGGTTCTGGCTCTAGGTGGAAGAATTTGGCAGTTGCCACTCTGTCCTGACGTGAACAGCCAAACGGCATGGAAACCGGCACCTTCCCTGCATCCCGCAAGCTACGCTGCTGCCCCAAACCAAATACAAGCAGACCAAGGAGCCACGGCTGTCCGGAGCTGAGTCCTGTGCAAAGCAGGCCAGTGGAGAGGCTCCAGCTGCCCAGGACAGACCACGAGGGTCAGCGGGTCAAGCCTGGGAGCGGAGCACTCCGGGGGCTGGGCGGCAGGGGTCCCTACCAAAGTGAGAAGGTGAAACCCCCTGCTTCCTGCTGGGGGGGGGGGCGGAAAGGAGCCCTTAAAACGGTCCCCAGCAGCCGCTCTCCTCAAAGGTCACGCTGAGACCAGCCAACCAGAGCCCAACACGTGGTGTTCACCAGAGCTACTGGGCCCACTCGGGGGCCAGCAGGCGTGAGAAGGCCACTGTCCTGGGCCAGGCTCACTAAGAGTGGCAAGCTGACTGCAGGGCTGCAGAAGTCCCTGCCAAACCTGCGGCAGCCTCAGCAGCAGCTGCTTGCCCCATGCATCAGGCCCACCTGCCCACAAAAGTTCATGGCCACACTAAGGACAAAAACGCAGTTTGAAGAGGTAGAGTCAGCGTCAGAACCAGGTTCTGACATGGCAGGGATGTTCCAAATGGAAAAACTGGAACTTAAAACAACAGTTGAGGGCCACAGGGCTCCAATGGGCAGAGAAGACAGCACACCAAGAAGACAGCAATGGAGCTCAGGGACGGGACCCCAAGAGAGACCAGAAGTACAGCTGGAGAGGAGGAGCACGTTGCCCAGACATGGAGACGCCGAGATGGCTGACGGTGGACTGGCCATGCTGAGTGAGCACCAGGGGAACTACCCAACGGAAAGCAAGGAGGACGAAGGACAGAGGGGCAGAAAGGGGCCCTGGCATGTGGGCAGCACAGGAGCCTGGCTGAGGGGCACCTGTCCATTCCAAGGCAGCAATCACACACCCAGACACCAGCCCAGGCGAGGAAACTGTGGACTGACACCTCCCACGGACGCCACACAGAATCCTCAATATTGGAAAATCTAACCAACAATGCAAAAGATGATACCCCACGACCAAGTGGTATCCTCCAGGTGTGCAAGACGGGTTCACCATTCAAAAATAAATAACACAAGCCATCACATCAACCAACTAAAGCAAAATCGCATGACCCCATCAACTGTGGAGAAAGAGCATTCAATAAAATCCAACAGCCACTCATGATAAAATTCTTGGCAAACTAAGAAGACAAGAGAACTTCCTCGACTTGATAAGGAATACCTACAAAACTCTACAGATTACCATGAACTTAGACAAGAAGATTGAAACTTTCCCACCAAGATCAGGAACAAGGCCACAGTGTCTTTTCTCACCAATCCCTTTCAACATCATACTGGAAAAACTGGATAATGTAATGAAAATGAAAAGGAAATAAAAGACATACAGATTGTGAAGGAAAAAAAGAAAATGTGTTTGCTCATAAAACATGTATCTATATAGACTATGCAAAAGAATCTATCTAAAAATCTGGAAATAATAGTGATTATAGCCAGCTACGGGACACAGGTTTAATAGACAGAAGTCAGTGCTCTTCTATGCATTAGCAGTGAACAAGTGGAACTTCAGATCTAAACTATGATACATTCCCATTGACACTCCAAAAATTAAAATATTTAGGTATAATTCTAAGAAAATATGTATAAGATCTAAATGAGAAAAAATACAAACCTCTGATGAATGACATAAAAAGTAAACACACATATATATATATGTAAATAAATAAAGAGGTTCTGCATGCCCCTGCATAGAAAGATGCTCAACATCAGTTCTTCCAAACTCAGTCTAGTCCAAATCCCAGCCTTATTCTCTGCTGTCGACAAACTGATTCTGAAGTTTACATGGAGTGGCAGAAGCCCCCGAGAGCTGAGGCCAGGCTGAAGAGTGAGTGAAGAGCGGCAGCCAAGGCGGGGTGCTGCCGGCCAAGAGGCAGACAGGGCAGACCAAGAGAACAGAGCAGCCAGAGGCGCCTGGCCACACCAGTCAGCAGCAGAGCTCGGCCCAGCAGCAAAGGCTGCTCAGGAGGACGGCGCCTTCCAATAAATGGTGCTGAGCACGCAGGTGCACACGCGAAAACCGCCACACCCCAGCCCCCCCTCACTCCTGCCCAGTCTTCCCTCCCCCCAGCCCCCCCTCGTCCTGCAGCCTTGAGCCTGCAGCTCTTCCCTGGGCCTCCCGCCAGCGCCGTGCCACGCCACTGGAATGCCTGGAAACTGCGCCAACCTGGCCGGAGGTGCCACGGCACAGGTGCTCCAGCCCACCACCGCCGGTCCCCAGAGCCAAAGGCAGGGTGCCCAGGAGCACAGGGACTGGCCCTGTGCAGCTGCGACATGTCATTCCATCAGGGTTCTGCTTTGTTTTGTTTTGTTGGCATTTACTCTTTGGCTCACATTTTTTAAATCATTTTTCTTTTCTCTCCTTTTTCTCCTTTTAACACCTCCTTTTCCTTCCTTTTCCCCGCGTTGCGTCCACCCCGGCCTCTCCCTGACCTTCTGTTGCCTTTCCTTTTTATCTGTGTCCTTTCTTAGCTTTTTAGCCTATTCCTTATCATTTCTGCCCCTGCTCTTCCTGCTGGTTTCACTTTGTGTCTGGTCTGCTGCCGTCTGCTATTGTGACTGTGCTTAGCTTCCTCTTTCTATGCCATGCTGGGACCAAGCCCAGCACCCTGAGCCCACCCAGCTAAGACCCAGCCCTACCCCACCCATGACGCAGCCCGTTCAGGTCAGCAGACACTTCTACTAAAGAACAGGAAGTAAAATCCCTGCAGATGACCTGTCCACACAGGCTTTGGCTCCTGGATATGGACCCCTGGATATGGACAGCAGAAAGAAATACAGAGTCGGTGGACACCTTGCCAACAAGGGGCCGCCGCAGGGTCACCCCCAGGCCTTCAGGAACACACTGAAGACTGGACTGGAGCAGCGACTATAGACCAATGTCCCTGATGGACACACACGCAAACATTCTCAATAAAGTGTTCCCGAGTGAAACTCAGCACGGCTCATGACCAAGTCGGTTCCACTCCAAGGTACAAGGATCGTTAAACACATGAAAACCACTGAAGATAACCAGCACGTCAGTAGAAACAACAGTAGAAATCACCTGTTCACCTTACTAGATGCAGAAAGAGACTGATAAAATTCAACACCCCTTCATGATAAATGCCCTAAAGAAACTAGGTAAGAAGGATGGTACCTCCAAGTAATAGACGGGGATGAACCAGTGAACAAATTCAGCAAAGCATCAGGGCCCTACATACACAAAGAGCAGCAGTGTTTTGTTTTGGTCAGCTTTGTTGCTGCTGTTATAAAAGACCCACCAGCACAACTGTAGAGGAGGAAAAGTTTATCTGAGGGCTCACGGTTTCAGAGATCTTAGTCCATAGAAGGCTGACTCCACTCCTCAGGACTCGAGGTGAGGCAGAACCTCACCTCGTGATTAATTATTGCATAGAATTAAAAACCTTCTGTACTGGTGGAAGAGTGCGGCAGGGGGAGCAGCCCATGATGGTGATCAGCAAGCAGACAATGAGGCAGTCCAGCCTCCAGACACACAATAAATAAGCCATAGCCACGCCCCAATGCCCCCTCCTCCAGCCATACCCACCACTTCAGAGTCCACTCAGTTAATCCCCGCAGGGGATTAATTCACTGACTGGGTTAAGACTCACAACCCATCATTTCTCTGAACTTTCTTGCATTGTCTCACATGTGAGGTTTTGGGAGACATCTCACATCCAAACCGTAACACCTTTCTATACCAATAATGAACTCACTGAGAAACCAGGAAAACAACCTAATTCACAACAGCCTCCAAAAACATGACCAAGGAACAAATCTAACAAGGAGGTGAAAGTCCCTACAATGAAAATCATAGAATGCTAGAAGACAATAGGAGATAGAAAGATTTCCCATGTTTGTAGGTTGGCAGAAATAATCTGTCTAAATGGGTCGGGTGCTGTGGGGCACAATTGTGATCCCAATGACTTGGGAGGCTGAGGCAGAAGGATTGCAAGTTCAAGGCCAGCCTCAGCAATTTAGTGAGGACCTCAACAACTTAGCAAGATCCTGTCTCAAAACAAAACGTTCAAAAGACTTTGAAACTACTTGAGGGAAACATCGGGGAGACATATAGATATTGGCATAAGCAACAATGTCCTGAATAGGATCCCACATACTCAGGAAATAAAAACCAGAATTGTCAGGGGATTGCATAGAATTAAAAAACCTTCTGCACAGCAAGGGAAACAATCACAGAGTGAAGGACAGCCTACAGAACAGGAAAAAAATCCTTGCAAGCTATTCACCTAACAGAGGACTAATATCCAGAATACATAAAGAACCCAAAGGAGTTAACATCAAAAAAACAGGTAATCAAACTGATAAACAGGAAAATGAGCTAAAAAGATACTCATAAAATGAAGTTAAAATGGTTAATAAATATTTGCAAAAAGCTCAAGATCTCTGGCCCTCAGGAAAATGCAATCAGAACTTCTCTGCGATTCCATCTGACCCCAATCACAGAGGCTATCACAGATGATGATAATAGCAGCTGGTGCTTGTGAGGACATGGAGAACAGGAAGCCTGTGCACCACGGGTGGGAATTTAAATCAGTACAGTGGAAAACAGTGTGGAAAGTCCCGCCATCCTGCTCCTGGGCACGGACACAGGAGACACCACATGGCCCTGCTCATGGTGGCACCTTGAGGTCAACACTGCTCGGTGCCCATGAACACCTGCAGTGAGACAAGAAAGACTGTGATGACCAAAGAAATGCAGAGGGAAGCCTTGGTCGCAAAGTAAAGTCAACTCACGACACATCTGAGGGATCCGTCAGCACCTGGGCCTGTGACCTGCCCCGTCTGGCTCTGCTTGAAGGCCCAGTGAGGCCCCCATGGACCCTGGCCCACCACAGGAGCGTGTGAGGGACGCAATGTCCAACCGCTCTCCACTGAGTCCTTCAGGCTCCTTCTCTGGAGCGGTACACAGCCCGCGGGGCGTCTGCAGCCCTGGGGTTGATCAGGCACCACTCCCGATAGCCAGAGTCTGGAACAAGCCCAGGTGCCCGTCATCGAGGATGCACGATGGGGAATGGCCACACGTTCCCAAGAAAAGCAGTTGTCTCAGTCCATGCAATACCAGTTCATTACGAGGAAAAGCGATGACATCTCAGGATTCTCTGTAGCAGGGAAGAAAAGTGGGGCCCTAAACGCCCACCAGCAGAGGACTGGGAAGACAGGCCAGGGTGGAGGAAGCCCTGGGATGGTGCAGCAGCCCGGCTGACTGCCCTGATCTGCGCCTCACCGTGGCGTGCACTTCAGCAGTGAGCCACGTGAAGGACCGCCACAGGTCCCGGCAAGTGAGGGGCAGCGTGAGCGGTGTGCACGTCGGGTTCCCTGAGGCAGAGCTTCAGGCCTGACCAGGCTGAACCGATAGTCCCCAGGCTTAGGCTGAGTCAGCATGGATATTCTTACCCTCACAGGGGCCTCCTCTATATTTTAACACAAGAACATCCATCTTTCTTTACCACTGATTTGCTACTGTTATTGCCTTTTCTCTTAATTAAGACAGTTCCTTTAAATTTCATGGTCCTCCTCCTACATACAAATTCTGGTCCTGAGATCTTTGAGACCTTGTTCCCCTGGTCCCAGTTCCTGCTTCCTCCCTTCAGCACTCAGGATGGCCACACATGACCCCATTTTTCAGCTGGAAGGAGCACAGAGACACAACATGACAAATACTGTCAGTATTGAAAAACACCCTCTGCATTTCTCTTTCTCGCCATTAAAGGTGCATTTCCTAAGTTCTCCCTGCAGACAGTGAAACCAGATCGATCTTAAGCATTATAAAATTTCACCCAGATAAAGTCTGACAGATATGAGCAGCATGGGGCAAGAGGTTGCACAGGGAGGTGTACCTGGGGAGCCGCCGGGTTGAAGGCCACTTCAGAGACGGTGTCTGTGTGTCCAGCCAGCCGATGGGAAAATGTGCTGCAGCCCAGGTTGTACACGTAAGCCTAGGAGACAAGAACACGGGTTCTGGGCGGGCTGGGTGGGGCAGGCTCCATACCCTGCAGGGGAGGGCCGTCTGCAGCTGATCAGTGTGCAAGCACGTCGCCCCCAGAGAGCACGTGTGCGCTCGCTCTCTCCTGGCACACCCCACAGTTCCCCAGCAGTTCAGAGCAGGGGTCTGTGTCCACAATTGAGGTTAAGGAGAAGAGATTTCTATTTCAAACTCACCTTAACGTCCCCGAGTGCAGGAGAAAGACGCCCCCGCGTCCCTCCGGCACCTGCCCTTGGTGTCCCCTCTGGCAACCTGGAGCTGGAGCCGTGCTCACCAGGGCTGCTTGCCGAGGGATCACCGATCACATCATGGGTACATACAGCCACCGGTGCCGTTGGGCTCTTCCTTTAGGGACAGGGAACATCCATGCTGCTGGGGCCTGAGAGGAGAGCACTGCCGAGTGGAGACACCGAGCACCTTCTGAAGATCGTGGTGACGGAGAGACGCCACGCCGCAGCGGGAGGAGGCCTGGCCACTGCTGCTCCCACAGCCTGATGTGGGGACGCCGCTTGTGCCGGACCTTCCCTGGACTCTGCCAGTGGCTGGGGTCTTGGAGTAGGTCTCCAGTGGAGTTCCCAGTAGGGGAAGTGCCTGTGTGTCACCTGGAGGCACACACTGCCCTCTACCGTCTGCACACAGTGCTGGTGCAGGGCCAACTCCCCTAACAGGCCTGCACAGCATGTCACCTGCCACCAGGTGAGCACCACCAGGCCTGACCTTTGCTCTGGGCCTGAGGCTGCGAGCACAGCTGCTGGAACCACTGCCCACCGTGGTCCTGCCCAGAGGCCACACTGGCTTCTCTGCGAGCCTGCGGTCTTCCTAGTCCGCCAAGAACAGTGTCCTTCATCTGCGACTCAGGCTGCCTCCAGGGCCCTCTGGCTCGTGGGTCTTGGCTTCTTCAGGACCAGTGAGCCCCAGGCTCTCCTCTCTGTGCAGGCAGAGTATGGGGAGGACCCTAGCAGGGCCTTGCAGGGCCCACGTTTCCGTACTGACAGGAGCCTCTTCCTCGGTGAGTCCAGACCTTCAGGGTCTCCTGAGTGAGGGTCAGCTCCTCATGTCGATTCATAATGAAGACCATGAAGGTCTGGACCACGAGGAACTGACCCTCAGTCAGGAGACCCTGAAGGTCTGGACTCACCGAGGAAGAGGCGCTCTCCCAGAGTGCTGGGCGTGGAATTGGGATTTGAAGCACAGCCTCAATTCCAAAGACGAGGAAGCCACAGTGGCCAGGAGAAGAGGGCGAGGTGTGAGGCTGGGATACAAAGCACGCGGGGCAGACAGAGGCTGACCCTCAGGAAGTGCAAGGGTGTTGCAGGTAACGAGAGGACACAGGAAGAAAGTGTAGAATGAGAAAAGGAGTCCAGCCCAGGAGGACCTCCAGGGTGGGGCCAGGCCAGGGTCTCTGGTGCCGAGAGGTGAGGCTGTGTTTCCTCAGAGAGCCCAGGGAAGCTGTGCCTGCAGGAGGAGGGGGAAGGATGGCCGCTGCGCTGACGGCCGCAGACCACCAGAGGGGGGAAGATGGGGCTGCCCCCAGCAGGCCAGGCGGAGCCGCTCGCTGAGTGGTCATGCACACCCTTCACGTGGAACCAGGGTAAATGCACTCATTAAGACAAAAGCCAGGTCCTACAGGAAGCAAACGACGTAACCCAAACGAAGCTTGTGACCCTTGGTGTCCTCTGCGGGCTGCTGCAGGACTGGAGCTCAAGCCCACAGGGATCTCAGGAAACCGCCTGCACAGGCGTGCTGAGCTCGCACCACACACTGTCATCTCTGCCATCCGGGCAGACAAGAGGGCCCCACGTTCCCAGAGAGCCACTTGGAACCTAGGGACCACGCACACCTGTTGTCTGCCTGGAGCTGCAGGCCAAGGCTGCGCCTGCTCCTGGGAGGACCCTGCCCTCCCAGCCCCCTGCTCGCTCCGCAGACGCCAGAACAAAGCCAGCTTCTCCGTGGCTGCCATGCACCTTCCGGATTCCCTGGACACGTCTGAGAACTTCCTTCTTCCTAATCGTGGAGGATGGCAGTAGGGCCACCTGGAAGGGGCACAATGGCCTCAGGGGGACCAGCCCAGCCCTGGGCTCAATCAGGTGAGACTCGTCCTCTTTGCAGGCAGACATGTTTTTGTCACCATTTGCACCAGAGGGAAAATGTTTGGAAAAATATGAAAGATAATTCCTTAATCTTGGTTAAAGACAAAAAGGTCAGATTAAAAGCACTTAGTGAATCACAAATATGATGAATTAAAAGCAAGCTTCACTTAGATCCAAATTAAACTCCTAGAAATAAACTATAAGGAAAACATCTTGAAAGTATCCAGAAAGAAAATCAGCATAAAGGAAGTCCGTGGCAGGGAGCAGGGCAGGTTCTCGTCAGAGCCACGCAGCTGGGGCCCAGGTGCTGGGGAAGGGCGAACCAGGGCCTCCCGGGCATCGAGGGCATCGAGGAAGGCGGGCAGTGCAGGAGCCATACAGCCGAGAGCTGGGCAGGAACCCTCCAGCAGGAAAGCAGCTCCACGGGAAAAGCTGGTGCCACGGGGCGCAGAGTGCACACGGCGGGATGTGGGTCTTGGCACCAGCCTAGGCCCCACGGCACAGGCGGGAAGGAGCCGGGTCCTCGCGGAGCCCATGTACACATTTCCTTGAAGTGGTGGACGACCATGCCAAGAAGCCGAGAAGGCCAGCGGGACACAGCTCCAGAACACCCAAGCACTCAGCACGCAGCTCGGGCAGCGTGAAGTGGAGTGCTCACAGCACACTGAAATGACCAAACCGGAAAGGCACGGTGACCAAAGAGCAGCAGCCAACACAGGAGACCAGCAGAGACCCGAGGACAGCAGGCTGCCCCAGACACCAGCGTCACGCAGCACCCGTCGAGAGGAGCCAGCACGTGCAGCCACCTGAAGTCTGAAGTTCAGTCCCAGGCGTGGGCAAGCCACACCAGGGCCCAGCAGGACGGGACCCGAGAAGCCAAAAGCTGCAATGACGCATTGATGCCGAGGGCTTCCCATGGAACAGACTTACTCACACACACTCACACACACACACACACTCACACACACACTCACACACACACACACTCACACACACTCACACACACACTCACACACACACACTCACACACATTCACACACACTCACACACACACACACTCACACACTCACACACACTCACACACACACTCACTCACACACATTCACACACACTCACACACACACTCACACACACACTCTCACACACATACACACACACTCACACACACACTCACACATACACACTCACACACACACATACACACACTCACACACACACTCACACACATACATACACGCTCACACACACACACTCACACTCACACACACACTCACACACATACACACACACACACTCACACACACACACTCACACACACACTCTCACACACACACTCACACACACTCACACACACACACACACACACTCACACACACTCATACACATACACACACACTCACACACACTCACACACACACTCACACACACACACACTCACACACACTCACACACACACATACACACACACACTCACACACACACTCACACACACACACACTCACACACTCACACACACTCACACACTCACACACACTCACACACTCACACACATACACACACACTCACACACACACTCACACACACACACACACACACACACACACACACACCAGTTCTTTATGTTTTGAATTGTCATAACTGTGTCCTAACAGTGTTGGAGACTGATTTTTTCCCCACAAAGTCCATCAGTGAAAGCCAAGCCAAGGGGATAGTGTCTGAGGTGGGGCTGCTGGAGGCAGCTGGGTCCCGTGGGCTCAGGAGCCTGTGGCCTCCCCTCCTTCCCCTACTTGCCCTCATGGGAGGACACGGGAAAAGTGGCCATCTGCAAGCCAGCAAGACACTCTCACTGGGCATGAGTGGACACTGCAGAAGCTCTGCCTGAGCACCCCTGGGCAGTGGTCTTCGCAGTCCAGGCAGGCAGCCATGCCCATGCTCACCCACCTGCAGAACTGGACCTGCCAAGGTTGACCACAAATACCTTTCAAAACAGCACCTGGGCCCACCTGAGCCATAGCTGGGCAGCCCAGGGTGGCTCCCTGGGGTTGGGGGAGCAGATAGCCCAGGTGTCCCCCCAGGACCAGTGTCCTCCCTCATGCAGTCCTGGCCCCAAGCCCAGCACTGAGTCTGACGGAGTGGCAGCCCCGGAGACCCTGCAGTGCCCACGGGTCCTCTTCTGTCCACTTGCCCAGCCTCCAGCCTCCTCCTCAGCTGACAGCGTGGGCGCTCACGTGGCTGGCACTCCTGAGACACCTTTCCACCTCTGCAGGTCAGACGGGGTTTTTCAAATCTCCCTTCTCCGCCCCTTCAGTTGTCGGATTGACTCTTCTCTCCTTGGGTCCCTTGCCTCCGCGTCCTGAGGAGCCACGCAGTCCCTTCGACACCCGCAGCAGCCTCTCCAGCAGACGCCCAGCTCCTCACGCTGCGCTCTGCCTTCCCAGCCCCTGAAGAGCCAGGCTCGGCCACGCGCCTGCCCTGGTTTCCAGCACCTGCTTCCTCCCTCCCCTGCAGCCTCGCTGGGGTGGCCTTCGCTGTCCACGCTTCTGCCAGCGTCTGGCCACGCCATGGGCATGCTCTCTGTGTGTCAGATGCCCGCAGCGATCTCCTGGGCCCCCCGGCCACGCTGTGCCAGCCTGCGCCATCCCGCCCCAGCACTGCTTCCACGTGCACAGCCTCCACGGCAGCTCCCGCTCGCTCACACCACCTGCTCCTGCGCCTGTGGGGTGCTGCCACGCTCAGTGCCAGGGCCAGCACTTGGCACGGGCCTTCTGGCTGCGGCCTCACGGGCAAGGGAGGCACAGTCCATCGTGAGGGCCCACAGGTGCCCTCTGGATGCCATCACAGTGTCAGCGGAACTCAGCATGAGCTTTGAGTGGGACACTCACCACAGCAGCCCCCCGAGGAGAAGGAGTGACGGGAACCAGACCTGGCTGGGAGGGGACACTGCAGACACCCTAAGAAACCAGGGCCCGAAGGGCAGCTCTCCTCCCCAGCCTTCCTCGGAGTCTGACTTCTCCCTCTTGATATGCAAACAGCCCTGGGCCAGGCCCTCCAGGTCTAAGGAGCCTGTGAAAGGGCCCTTCTGCTGTCTCTGGGAGCACGCTCCATGTCAGGGGCCCCACAAGGCCTTCAGCCACACAGACCAGGAACTTTTTAAAAAAGACACAAGTGACAGGAGGGGTCCAAGAGGACGCCAAATGACCTGTAAACGTCGTGAGAGCCTGGTCAGGGCTCAGAGCTGGAGTCTCTCCTCCGGGCCTGCTGGAGTGAAATAGAGTCTGGATTCTCCTCCTCCCCAGCGCTGCTGGTGTTCTCTGCCCGTCTGTTTCCACAACAAAAGGACAGAGAAACCAGGGCCACGTGAAGACAGCACCCCACCCAGTAAGGCCAAGGATGTACCCCCTGGACCGGCTCTCCCTCAGATGCCTGAGAAGCAGCAGGCAGACGGATGGTCTCTAGCATCATGAGCAAGATAACATCTGCAGGGTAGGCCTCCCACGGTGGTGCACCTGACCCCCTCGTGTGTCAGGGACACAGGGATGTTGATGAGCTGTGCTCCAGACCCCCTGAAGGTGCAAGCGCTGTGCGGCGGGGGCCAGGGGAAAGGGCAGAAAGGCCCCTCACAGCGTCACCTGCATCCCCAGGACACACCATGCAAGGGTGCTCAGAGCGCACGTGCAGTGCTGCGAGAGGCTTGGGCCCGGGTGGGTGCTCCCCAAGTTTCAGTAAAGAAGTGGCGTCTGTGCCTCCCGCACACGGCCACTGAAGCATGAGACTGGGCACCTCGAGCGACACGGGGCACCCAGCGTGCCCATCCTCAGAGTGACCAGACAGCATCACTAGATTCTGTGTCCCACGTCCCTCACCCACACCTACATGTCTGTCCTCAGCTCCGCAGGCCACAAACCGTCCACAAGGGCTGAAAGCAATTCTGCAGGGGTAGCCACGGTTCGGATGTCCTTCAAAACTGCGCTCACACCTGCGAGGACAGCAAGGAACAGCAGGGGAAAAGGAGCACATCTCACCCAGGTGGAGACGGCACACCAGCAGCCCTTTCCTTCACAAAAGGAAGAAACTATCGTGGAAAAAAACCCTTATTTTTGCTGCAGTTCTGAGGACTGAACTCTGGGCCTTGCCAAGGAGCCGGGCAAGCTCCCACCACTGAGCCACACCCAGAACATTCTATGTTCGAGAAGTTTAAATGGCAAACAATTAAAGAGCTCTTGAAGAGCAATTCAAACACTATTTGATACCATAAATTCTCAAAGATGACAGAACCAGCAATACGTGAGCCTTCCCTATATGATCGATATTAAATAACAGTGATCTCTGGAGACTGCTGTGCTGCAGGACCTTCCAGATCACCACGGTGCGGGAGGCAGCCTGCCTCAAACGTGCAGAGCCTAGGCTCACTTCCCAGCAGAGGAACGGAAGGGCCGGGCTATCCAGGGAGTCAAGGTTCACAAACAGCTGCTTACAAAGTACCACTTTTAAAAAGGTCAGAGCATCCTGAGTGAAATAAGCCAGGCTGCGGGACACACACCTGTGAGTGTGCCACAATCAGATGCCCTGTTTTGTACGATTATTATGCACAAATTAAAAAGAGAGAATTGGCGCTAGCTTTGCGAAGAGAACCTCCGAGCCTTCCCAGGGAAGCGCCTAGCGGCATGGCCTCCCGGGATGGGTGCCCCAGGGCTCCGCACCACCAACAGGTCCTGACTTGTGGGCCCGAGGACACCTGCAGAGGGGGCTTTCTCTCTGTTCTGGGACCGAGGGGCACAAGAGTGCCCTGTCGGCTCATGGGGGAAGTGTGTCCTGGTGCACACCGTTGAGCAGGTGCTGGTCTCATGCACCGACGCCCTGGGTTCTAGCCTAGCAAGGCCCAGCTCAGCCTCCTCAACTGTGCCTGGGTGAGCCACAGCCTCGGCATGTTGGGAAGCCCCCGGGCCTCGCTCCCAGCTCCAGCCACCTCCCCGTGGCAGTGCTGGGATACGTGCAGGACTTACCTCAGGGTCCTCAGGTCCCACAGTCTCACCCCTTCACCAACGGCTGTGGTCAGGAAAAGATTATAGGCCTGGAATTGCTGGGTCGTAAAGGACGATCCCTGAAATCAGAAGGGAAAAGTCAAGACGGGTTTCTAAAGGCTGGATTTTAAAGCATTCTGCTGCTGGGCACAGGGGTGCACACGTCAACCCAGCACCTCCAGAGGCTGAGGCAAGAGGATTGCAAGTTGAGGCCAGCCTCAGCAACTTAGCGAGGCCCTGTCTCAAAATAAAAAATGAAAAGGGCTGGGGCTGTAGCTCAGTGGTGTAGCACCCTGGGTTTCAGTCCCACTGCAAGTACATAAAGACATCGTGCCACTGACGTCCGACAATATTTCATTCTTTACAGTCAGAAATCAACACAAACCTCTTACTATAACAATTTCAGAGTCGAACTTGAGAACTTCCACGCACAGTCCTGCTCTGCCCCACAGCCTTTCAGTCTGTGGCAAGCTGTGTGTGTGAATATGGTCCCCAGGAGCACATGGCACAGAGAGGGCAGGCAGCCCTGGCTTGTGCAAACTCAGGCCTCAGAGTCATGTCACCAAGGAAGCCATCCTTGGTGTGCACGCACTGTCCAGCAGCTGAGGCTGTGCACTGAGCAGAGGGAGCATCAACCGTGAGTGGTCATTTTCTCTGTGTGTCATGCCACCAGAGGCATGGCACCGGAGCAGCAGAGGATGACAGAGCAAGGGGTCAGCAGGCCGACATTCCTTTTCCAAGTGAGGGTCACAGCCAGTCAGCACGGCATCCGGGACGCCTCAGTGAGGCCCTGCTTCTGCACCCATCGTCCCACCTAAGACCTGGCAGGTGAGTGCAGAGGCCTGGGCAGCGGGAGGCACCGAGGAGGGGCCCTCAGGTGGCCACCTTCCCTGCTGGTGTCAAAAGACACCCAGAGTGAGACTCAAGGGACGGGCACCTGTGGGACCTCTGGCTGCAAACATGACTCAAGGCCTGGAGCCGGCTAGGGCCCGCCTCCCGCCAGCACCTGGCTGCCCAGCTCTGCAGACAAGCTCCAGGAGGGACGTCCCCAAGCACGTGTGTTTGGAGTCCACCTGGAATGACTCTTCTCGAGCAGCAGGAAGCAGCGGGCCCTGCTCACTGGCACACTTGGCCCGCTTGGGCTCAGCTCTGCCGTCTCACCCCCAGCACCACCTCGCTGGGCCCTCCCCCAGCCCCAGGTGGGAGCTGAGCTCAGGTAGCAAGGCCATGCGAGGCCCACACCTGCAGCGCAGCCTCCCAGGGTGGCCCAGTGACCCTGCACCTGCAGGCCACCTGCTGAGCGCTGCCTGGGAAAGGCACACAGCACAGGAGCTCAAGATAGGAAGCCGGAGGCAGAGAGAGCCGTCAACTGCCTGGGAAGAGAGCTTCACAGCCTGTCCACCTGATGGACGGTGAGGAGGAAGAAACCCCCGCAGGAAGGACAGGAATGCACAACACAAGGCACACGTGAGGTGAACCCACCGCCCCGCGGCAGGCACGGCACTCACGCCAGCCCACAAAGGCTCAGGAAGACCTCTGCAGGAGCATCCCAAGGACAGCAGGGCCTCCTTCTTCAGAAGGCTGAGTGGAGTGGGTGGCACGTGCACAGAGCCTGAGCAGAAATGGTCCTGAAACACAGCTGAGGTGGACGTGCAAAATGCAGACTTCACTATGCTGAGTAACACGGCCTCCAGGTTCCCACAGCCACTGTGGGTAGACAGTAAGGGGGACTGACAAGATGGCAGCCCAAGTGGGAGAGGGAACGAACACACTTCCCTCGCTATTAAAAAATTGAGAAGCCTTGAACGAATTAGAAGCAATTAACTAGGTTGAGCCATGGGCATCCATGGAGACCTAGAGCTGATAGCTAGAAAAAGTGCATTATTTTGTATAAGTGTGTAATACCTATTTTAAAAACAAGCCAGAGGTCAAGTTTTCCACTGAATACAAAATCTCAGAAGATATGGGAACATCAGCACTAACAGAATCCACGCTCTGCACGCCTGTCCTCACGTCTGCAACAAACAGAGGATGAAGACACCTCCCACACAGAGACCTCAAAGCACACCCCAGATCCTAGTCTGGTGAACATGGGAACTCATGCCGCGTGACAGGAAGAGTGCGGGCCGAGCGAGCTGCGCGTTGAAGGCCTGTCCTCAGGCGCTGCGGACGCTCCTCCTCAGGAAGCAGCCAGCTCTTCTTCCTGCACACCCGTCCCAGAGCACTGCAGCCGAGCTGAGGAGGTGAGGAGGCCATCTGCACGCCTGGGGCCCACCCAGGCAGCCGCCTACTGTTGGGAGCCGGCGACCGCACCCTGAAAATGGCGCTGGCCTCCTGCTTCTGATGACTCAGCGGTTAGAGTTGTTAGAGGTAAACAACTCCTTGTAGGGCTGTGGGGCTGGGCTCTGGCCTGCTTCCGCTGCGCTGTACCTATTGGACTCCTCCACGTGGTGCTGGTTCATTGGCGGGGCTGGGTACTTAAGCTAGGGCAGACGGACCGCTGGCGCGCGCGCGCTTTCTTCTCTTGTTCCTGTTTTCTCATCATGATCCAAAGGTCCTGAGTAAACTGCTGAAAGAAGAATCCTGCGTCGTGTTTCCTTTGCCGGCGAGGGGTCACGACAGTTGGCGGCTCGTACGGGGAAGAATATTCCTCGAACCCAGGATCCAGAACTTTCAGCAGTCAGGGTGGTGCACCGGTAAGTTCCCAGGTAAAGTGGGAATCCGCAAGCAAATAGCGGGATGCTCCTCTGTAAATAAAGAGAGAGCGGGGGAAAAATAATAGAATGGGACGCTCCTCTGTAGATAAAGAGAGAGCGGGGCTTTTGTACTTTCACTTTCTTCATAGTTCTGAAAACATTATGGGTGTTACTTCTTCAAGCCCAATTTTTTTGGCCCTGGAAGGGCTGTTGCGTTCAAAAGGACTTGGGGTGGAGCAGAGTACTTTGCGGATGTTTTTAAGAGAAGCTGATATAGCGGCTCCTTGGTTTGTTTTTTCGGGGAGTCTTACGATTCCCAGCTGGGACAGATTAGGGAGAGATCTGGATTTCGCTAATGAGCAAGGTACTTTAGAGGGTGGCGTTATACCACTTTGGAAGTTGGTTAGAGGATGTATAGCAGACGGTAAATGCCAGGAAGCTGTGGGTGAGGGTCAGGCCGTTCTTGAACAACTACATGAGGAAAAATCTGAGGGGTCACATAGCGAAGTGGCAGAGAGTATTAAGAGTAAGAGTGGAGAAAAGGCAAAGAGCCTGAAAATAAAAATAGGAGAAGGCTCTATCCAGACTTGACCGAACTAAAAACACCCGAGGACACAAGTGGCTCGGAGAGTTCTGAGGACCTTGATGTATTGTTGCAGCAACTACGTAAGATAAAAATGAAAAGGAAAAAAAGGGAGACACAAAGCATGAAAGCCTACCGTGAGAAGGGGGATAAATCTAATTCTGAAGAGGAGGTTGAGAATTTAGAAGAAGATGCAGTGCCTGTTGCATCGCCCTCATATGTGGGGGGAGTCCAAAGCTCCGGGAGAACTTTTCATGCACAGGTTTGGAGAACAGTTAATACAGACATGGGACTAGCGTACCCGGTTTTTCAGGACGCTGATAGGGGAAGACACCATGAGCCTTTAGATTTTAAAATAATTAAAACCTTGGCAGAATCCGTTCGCACTTATGGTATAGATGCTGCCTTCACTCTTACTCAGGTGGAGGGGCTTACCAGATTTTGCATGACCCCCTCAGATTGGGCTAGTCTGGTGCTTGCTTGTGTCTCCCCAGGCAAATATTTGGACTGGAGAGCATTTATGCTAGAGGGCGCGGTAGAGCAGGCGGCCCAAAATCATGGGGCAGGACGCCCCGCCTGGGATAAAGATATGCTTTTAGGGCAGGGCAGGTTTGCCAATCAACAGACGGGATATCCTCCTGATTGGATTGTCCTAATTGTGTCATTTTGCATCATCCTTCTTCTGTGGGCGTAGATCCTCGTGGTTTGCGGCCTTTGGCTATACGGCGGATGGATGTCACTCATGTTCCCGACTTTGGCAAACTTAAATATGTCCATGTGTCTGTAGATACTTGTTCTGGCATTATCCATGCTTCTGCTTTGTCTGGTGAAAAGGCTGGAAATGTTATCACGCATTGCCTGGAGGCCTGGGCAGCCTGGGGATTACCACAGACCATTAAGACGGGCAACGGTCCAGCGTATACTGGACGACAATTTTCTTCCTTTTGCAACCAGATGGGTATCCAGCTTGTCCATGGTTTACCCTACAATCCACAAGGTCAGGGTATTGTAGAGCGCGCTCATAAGACTCTAAAAGAGATGTTAATAAAACAAAAAGGGGGAATTGGCTTAGGCCACACCCCGAAAGAGCGCCTCTCCCTGGCTCTATTCACTATTAATTTTTTGAATCTGGACATCCAAGGGCGCTCTGCTGCGACTAGGCACTGTTCGCCCTCTGCCCCAAACTTTGGGCACGTTAAGTGGAAAGATGTACTTTCTGGACAATGGTATGGGCCTGATCCCGTGCTGGCATGGGCACGAGGTTCTGTTTGTGTTTTCCCACAGGACCGAACGGAACCGTTGTGGGTGCCAGAGCGCCTCGTGCGGAAAGTTCCTCAAGCTCCGTCAGGAAGGAAGAATGAAGATGAACAAGATGAGGTGCTTGGTGCTTCTCCTGATGGCGATCGGACATGAGGTCGTCTGGACTGCAGAACAACTCCTCTGGGCGGTGGTAAAGACGTGGCCATATCCATTGCCCGTTACTTCTCAGGCTGGTGTACTTCCATCTTTCTTCACTACTAATGGCTCTGCCACCATGGATTGACCAACCTTGCCTATGGACACTGTAGCAGCTATTGATAACTTTTCTACTGTTTCATTATTTGACACATCGTGTTTCTCTGTACATGTTAATTACTCTGATTCTGTACCTTGTATTATGTTAACCAATCAATCTTTGGGCTGGTTTGATAGTGACGGTTCTCGGGGCTCAAATGGTAATGCTACTGTAATCAATGGTGTTTTTCCTGCTAAGGTATTGAGAGCCAATACTTCTATTCCTCAACAACCAGCATTGTTGCCCCGTAGTAAAGCCACAAAAACCAGTTCACCAGCTTGGACTGGATGTCAGGGCTCATTGACCCCTCAGTTTATTAATTCTAACAAAACCTTTACCTTTCCTTTAACAACCACCTACAAGAATGTTATTGATGATGATAATTTGTCTGTATTATTGCAAAGAAACAAAAGAGACTTTGATATAACTGCAGCCATTGTGGCAGCCGTTGCAGCGTCTGCTGTTGCGGCGGCCACTGCCGCCGCGGCTCTCGCCACTGCTGTGCTTACTGCAGATGCTGTGAACAAGCTTGTGGATTCTGCTGCAACAGCCATGGAGACTCAGACTATGATGAATTAACATCTACATCATGACACTGTGCTTCTCAACCAGCGGGTAGATCTACTACAAGACCAAGTGAACATTTTGACACGAGTCCATATTGCTCCTGTGAAAGATGTAATATCCTGTGAAAGACTTGTTTAAGTCTTTTAGTTTCTTGAAGCATTGGGCAGGCATGGGTGCGTTGGCTGTAGTCCTAGTACTTGCCATTGGATTGTGCCTGTGGTGTCTGGTTCGTATGCGCAAGCAGCAGCAGGTGCAGAATCTTATGCTCATACAAGCCTTGGCCGCTTTGGAGGCAGGACAGTTCCCTCACGCATGGCTCACCATGCTCAAGTGATCGACACAGCACAGGGTGCGAGGCAAGGCACTGCACTTGGGAGCTCTAGGTTTGAGTCCCAAGGAGAGCATGTCCTATTGCATGCAGGTTTGACGCGTCCACACCCCGCCCCACGAAAAAAGGCGTCGGCTGATACGGAGTCAGGTCTGGGGAAGGGCCCTCCTTAGGGCTGAGCCATACTATGCAGCCATTCTGCACAGTGGGATAGGACCTCTACTTTTACCTGTTGCTTGTAAAACAGAAAGGGGGAACTGTTGGGAGCCGGCGACCGCACCCTGAAAATGGCGCTGGCCTCCTGCTTCTGATGACTCAGCGGTTAGAGTTGTTAGAGGTAAACAACTCCTTGTAGGGCTGTGGGGCTGGGCTCTGGCCTGCTTCCGCTGCGCTGTACCTATTGGACTCCTCCACGTGGTGCTGGTTCATTGGCGGGGCTGGGTACTTAAGCTAGGGCAGACGGACCGCTGGCGCGCGCGCGCTTTCTTCTCTTGTTCCTGTTTTCTCATCATGATTCAAAGGTCCTGAGTAAACTGCTGAAAGAAGAATCCTGCGTCATGTTTCCTTTGCCGGCGAGGGGTCACGACAGCCTACAGCAGACACACCCTGGACCACGAAGCCGCTGACCAGCGGGCCCCCGGCTGCGAATGCCGGGAGCTGCCAGCTCCACTGCTCGTGCACAGCAGGGCTGGCCTGGCCTCCCCCAGCGCCCAGCAGGGTGCAGCTCAGCCCCTGAGGAAGCCTCAAGATGAGCCACGGAAAGGAACCGACCCAGGGAAGGAATGGGCCCACGCAGCAGGGCTGGGCCAGCGTCACCCAGCCTCCCCAGGACCCGCTGCTGGGGACTCGCCAAGTGGCACTTGCTCCCAAGACAGTGTGAGCTGAGGGGGAAGGAGCCTGAGACTCTTCACTTGAGAACATGGAAATCAGGCCATCTGACCCCGTTTGGAGGTGGCCGGCACAGGCTGCAGAGCCTCCCTGCCTCCCACGGCCACAGCCCTCAGCTTCTCCACACGGACGCTCCATTTGGAAGTCATTTACAACTGCTCGTCCTGGACTGTGGGCCAAAGAGTCCTCTGCAGGACAGTGCTCTGGGGAAAGGCCACTGAGGAGGGGGTATCCTGCCACAGGCACCGGGCACTCGGTGAGGCTCACCCCGACTCTGCCCGGAGCGCCGCCTAGCACCTGGTAGAAACCGCGTTCCCACCTCGCCAGGCGTCCCTGTGGAGACCTGGACGGGCGCTCACAGCCAGCTCCGGCGTCCTGTGCCCACAGTGCCCCTTGCACACTGCGGGGAGGCAGCTCTGGACAGACCCCGACCCAACCGCCCTCAGCGGCCAGGCCAGCCACCTCTGAGCACCAACTGTATGCCAGGAAGGCACGGATCCAAGCCTTCCCCCACACTCCCAGGCTGGTCAGCAGTGTGAACTGGTGGCAAAGTGACAGTCAAGTCTGCCACCCAGAGACAGACTCCTCGGACCTGGACATGGATGGCCCAGGCCATAGAGCAGAGATGGAAAGCAGAGAGCAGGCACACTGGGACTGACCCCTGGAAAGCGCCGGGGATACCCAGCACATGGCCACCCTGCTCAGTGGGCAGGGCCCTGGAACTAGAGCTCAGAAGCCAGTGGCAGCCCATGACAGCCTTCCCCAGGTCTGGACCAGTGCCAGGTTGCCCAGCCTGAGCCCAGAGGGTCCAGCCCAGCCCCCGAGGAACCCACAGATGAGCCACGGGAAGGGACGGGCCTGCTGGGTCTGGCTTCTGTCCTTAAGGGTCCAGGAGCCTCTGCTGGCAGGAGGTGCCAAGAGTCCCGAGGATGGGTTGCCTGGGCGTGGGGACAGGGAGACGGAGAGGGAGCCAGGCCACCCCCCACGAGACCCCATGAGATCGCTCCCCTGCCGAGGTTTGTCTGGGCCCTGGGGTAACAGGTCAAATGTCAAGGCCTAAAATAGTGATTCATACGAGTTACACTGAAATTGGCAGCAGTTCCGAAATTACATCCTAATACTTTGTTTATTAAGAACTAAAGCTCCTAATGTTACAAACAACGTACTGGATTCTTCCGCTTTTCCGCGTTGTGATCAGCACCCCTGAGGAGAACAACTCAGAAAAGGAAACGTTTGTGGGGGCTCATGGGTTCAAAGATTCGGTTCGTGTTCAAACAGTCTGTGTTTCTTGCCTGAAGTGAGGCAGACACATCATGGGGAGGCTTGTGGAGGAAGGCTGCTCAGCCTGGCCGCCAGGAGACGGGCAGGAACCAGGGACAGATGTAGCCAGGGCACAGCCCTAGGACCCACCTCCTCCAGCCACGCCCCACCTGACCATACGACCACCCTGCAGTCCAAGTCCATTCAAATCACTAATCCACCAGACGGCCGCTCACAATGAGCTCGCTGTCCCCGGTCACCACTGCCTAAGAGACCCACCTCTGAGTCTTGCTGGACTGAGGACCAGGCTTCCCACACAGGCTTTTCCGGGGACACTAAAGATCCCAACCGTAACGTGTGTGTCCAGAACTTACTTTATTCTGACAGATCTGATGGATGGGCCGTGAATGGGCTTCTGCTATCACTGCAGCACTGCAGCCGGTGTTGAGGTCGAAAACTTGCAAAGTCCTGTTGCGGCCAGCTGTGAGGACCACATCTGCAGCAGCTGAGTTAGGGAGCCTGCACGGTGGCCCGGCCCACAGGGAGGCACAGCTCTGTGCACACCCGGGGGTGCACGTTCTGGGGAGGCGCAGCTCTGCTCAGTGGACTGACTGACCAGAACCTCTGCAGCTCCACAGGGAAGTCCTCCCAGCACAGCCCCACTCGGCCGGCCCCCAGGTGTACACAGGAGCAGAGGGTGCTGCTGGGAGATGGGAGACGGCAGAGGAGCATGTTCTGCAGTTGGCCTTGGTCTACCTCGGCCAGACTGAGTGGACGTGTCCAGGAAATGTCCAGATCAGCTAGAGGTGGAAACGTGGGCAGTCTGAATACAGACCAGATGAGACCGCTGCGGGGCACAGCCACATGGGGGGCAGCACCTGGAGCAGCCCAGACCCACACGTCCAGAGAGCACAGGCGCCGTCTGAGTGGACAGGCGAGGGGCCATGTGTGCATACAGGGATCGAGTGACCACCCACACTCCCCAGCGTCTCCCCGAGCACTGTGGCGGACCTGCCGGGCAGAAGCCGGGGCCCAGGCCGGCACACACAGACGGCACAGCTGAGGTGCGAGCCGCGGGGGCCCCTGCTGCCAGGGCTCCCTCTTCCCCTTCCACAGGACCCGGGGCGGAGCCCCACACTCCAGCTTCATGGCGTTCCCGCAGACCCCACAACGTCTCCCCAGGCCTGGGGAAGGAAGCGCACCTGGAACCCTCAGCCTGTGTCTGAATGAACTAGAGCCTTTACCCATGAGGAGATCTGATTCTAAGTGAATAAAACCAATTTTTTTGATTAAAAGTGACGACATTACCCATACACAGCCCGAGTCGAAGCTTGGACTCGACGGTGCACTCTGCGGGAGCAGCAGCTCGGGGTCTGGCAGCCCTCCCGCGAGGGCCTGGTCTGCTCCAGGACCTGTCCTGACAGCTGCCCCCTGGAAAGCCCCACACTGAGAGGAACATCACCGTCGTCCAGTCGCTGCCAAGAGCGTCAGTGCCCCGAGAACGGCCCCGAGCAGCCTGTGCCGCACAGCACCAGACATCGGAGCTCACTGGCTGGCAGCTGGAAGACCCAGACAAGGATACGGGAGTAGAAGTCGTTCACCGCTGACAAGCTGGTCACCTCAGTGGCCCCCCGGGTGGACAGCCTGAGGACACACTCGTACCTGCTCCTGGGCTTATACCTGGAAGGAAAGTAAAGAGGTCACCTGTTTCCTCCCTCCACAGCTACCCAGCCAGCTTTGCCACGCCAGAAGGCTCACCGGGCTCTCGGCACCTAGCAAGGCTGGGTGTCCCTGGGTCCTGGCAGCAGGGACCCTCGTCTCCTTTAGAAAGGGCCTTTGGTTTCTATTGAGAAACCCCAGCTTTTCCTCTAGGAAAACTTTGTGAAGACAACATCTCATATGCCTAAAGTAACTCATTCCCAAATAGGACAAGTGACTTTGTCCCCGTATTCCAAAAGGAGCCCGCATGCTTCCCCAGCGCCAGCCAGGTAGAGAGCACCTGTGTGCGACTTGAACCCCCCCGCGGGGCTCTTTCCCGAGGAGCACATACGCAGCGCGGGTGGCTTTCACAGATACAGGGTCTAGGTCCCCAGAAGTACCTCCCAAAGTCAGGCACCAGCAGAAACCCAGGAGGTGGTCCCAGCAAGGCCATAGCTGAGCAGGCACAAGGCAAAAAGGACATCAGAGGAAGAGCCAGGCCGGGCCAGGGCAGACGTCCTGCCGCCCGGGGCCTGGGTGTGGACACACTCAGCAACAGCAATGGAGGAGGCCATCAGGGACAGCACAGAACCTGGGAGGGTGGGGACAACGGAGCAGGCCAGGGGAGTGACCTGCAGGGACAAGCTGTGAGCCACCTAGCCCAGGGACAGGCCCCAGAGCCACCAACGCAGGGTTTGAGGGACTCAGGGAGAACAGCCACACACTGAGAGACAAACTGAGGCCAATCTCAGGAGAGACTTGGGGAAGAATGTCCAAATTATTATGATAAAAACTGCCTGACAAATACAGAAGATGATTAGAAACCATTTTGAAAATGTACACTCCCGTGAAAGAGAAAACAGCAGGATGTAAAATCAACTCCTAGACACATGTGATCTGCCCAGAGGGAACCAAGGGACACACAGGGTGAACAGAGCAATGTCAAGCAATGAAATGGGGGACACTGTCCGGAGCCTTCCGACCAAGGAGAGCCAGGACCAATGCTTCTCAGCCGAGTTCCTCAAGACCTTCAGAGAAGGTTAACACCAGATTATTCCATGAAATACAAAAGGAGGGAACCCTTCCAAATTCATTCCATGAAGCTAATATCACCCTGATACCAAAACCAGACAGAGACACATCAAGGAATGAAAACTTCAGACCCGTATCCCTGATGAACATAGATGCGAAAATTCTCACTCAAATTCTGGCAAATCACATACAAAAACATTAAAAAGATAGTAGTGCACCACAATCAAGTGAGGTACACCCAGGGACACAATGTTGGTTCAACATATGGAAATCAATAAATGTAATTCATCACATCAATAGACTTAAAAGCAAGAATCATGATCATCTCAATACATTCAGAGAAAGCATTTGACAAAATACAGCACCCTTCATGTTCAAAACACTAGAAAACTAGGGATAGTAGGAACGTACCTCAACACTGTAAAAGCTATTTATGCTAAGCCCAAGGCCAGCATCATTCTAAATGGAGAAAAATTGAAAGCGTCCCCTCCAAACACTGGAACAAGATGTATTCAACATAGTCCTTGAAACTCTAGCCAGGGCAAGCAAACAGATGAAAGAAATTAAAGGGATATACATAGGAAAAGATGAACTAAAACTAACACTATTTGCTGACAACATGATTTGATACTTAGAGGATCCAAAAAATTCCACCAGAAAACTTCTAAAATAAATAAACAAATTCAGCAAAGTAGCAGGATGTAAAATCAATACCCACAAATCAAATGCATTTCTATAAATCAGTGATGAATCCTCTGAAATAGAAATTTGGAAAACTACCCCATTCACAATAGCCTCAAAAAAAAAAAATCTTGGGAATCAATTTAACAAAAGAAGTGAAAGACCTCTACAAATGAAAACTACAGAACACTACAGAAGGAAACTGAAGAAGACCTTAGAAGATGCAAAGATCTCCCATGTTCTTGGGTAGGAAGAATTAACATTGTCAAAATTGCCATACTACCAAAAGAGTTATACAGATTCAATGTGATTCCAACTAAAATCCCAATTTCATTCCTCATAGAAACAGAAAAAGCAGTCGTGAAATTCATTTGGAAAAACAAGAGACCCAGAATAGCCAAAGCGATTCTTATCAAGAAGAGTGAAGCAGGAGGCATCACTATACTACAAAACTATAGTAACAAAAACGGCATGGTACTGGCACCAAAATAGACATGTAGACCAATGGTACAGCATAGAAGACACAGAGAAAAGCCCACACAAATACAGTTGTCTCACTCTAGACAAAGGGGCCAAAAACATACACTGGAGAAAGACAGCCTCTTCAACAAATGGTACTGACAAAACTAGAAATCCATACGTAGCAAAATGAAATTAAACTCCTCTCTCACCCTACACAAGACTCAACTCAAAGTAGATCAAGGACCCAGCAATTAGACCAGAGACCCTGTGCCTAACTGAAGAAAAAGTAAATCCAAATCTTCATCATGTCAGATTAGGCCCAAACTTTCTTAACAAGTCACCTAAAGTACAAGAAATAAAATCAAGAATCAATAAATGGGATGGATTCAAACTAAAAAGCTTCTTCTCAGAGCTAGGGATGTGGCTCAGCACTGGGTTTGATCCTCAGCACCACATAAAAATAAATAAAAAAATAAAGGCACTGTGTCCCACTACAACATAGACATATATAACCAAGGGGGTGAAGAGAGAGCCTGCAGAGTGGCAGAACCTCTTCACTACACACACATCAGATAGAGCACTAATCTCCAGGATATATATAAAGAACTCAAAAAACACCAAAAAAGCAAATAACCCAATCAATGAATGGGCTAAGGAACTAAAGAGACTCTTCTCAGAAGATGATATACAATTAATCAACAAACATTTGAAAAAAATTAATGACTCTATTAATTAGAGAAATGCAAGTCAAAACTACTCTAAGATTTCATCTCATTCTAGTCAGAATGGCAGCTATTAAGAATATAAGCAACAATAAGTGGGGGAAGAGGCACACTCATACACTGCTGGTGGGACTGCAAATTGGTGCGACCATTATTGAAAGCAGTATGGAGATTCCTTGGAAAACTTGGAATGGAACCACCATTTGACCTAAACTATCCCACTCCTCAGGCTATACCCAAAGGACTTAAAATCAGCATACAACAGTGATGCAGCCATGTCAATATTTATAATATCACAATTCATAATAGCCAAACTGTGGAAGCAACCTAGATGCCCTTCAATAGATGAATGGATAAAGAAACTGTGGTATACATACACAATGGAGTACTACTCATCATTAAAAGAGAATAAAATCATGGCATTTGCAGGTAAATGGATGGAGTTGAAGAATATCATGCTAAGTAAAGTAAGTCAATCCTCCAAAATAAAAGGCCAAATGTTCTCTCTGATAAATGATGCTGGTCCCTATGGGGGTGGGGGCATGGGATGAGTGAAGGAACTCTGGATTGGGCAAAGGGGAGGGAGGGAGGGAGAAGAGGGGTAATGGGGGTAGGAAAGATAGTAGAATGAGACAAACATCATTTCCCTAGGTACATGTATGATTGCAAGGATAGTGGGACTCCACTTACAACCAGAGAATGAAAAACTGTGCTCCATTTGTGCACAGTGAATCAATGTGCATTCTACTGTCATGCATAACTAATTAAAACAAATTTAATACAATAAAATAATTTAAAAAATTTTAAAAAGCAGAACATATTTGTTTAATTTGGAAAGTGTGTAAAATCAGGGGACTGTTCAAATTAGGACGGCCTTTCAGAAAGAGGGCGGGAAAGCCCAGGAGACACGGGTGAGCGAGGGACCCCTGCAGGAAGGCCAGTGGGATGTGCCGGGAGCTACGCACAGGCAGGGCCTCCTTGGTCGCGTGTAGAAATAAAGCATAAAGATCGTGTTAGGGTCAATGTTTCCTGATTTTCTGTGCTGCCAGCTGGGTTGTAGGTTTTGATTATTTACTTTGAGCCTGCATCTGCTTTCTACCTGAGAGAAGTACCTAGGAAGTGCCAGTTCGCTCCTTGAATGAAGTTTCAAGGGGCTGCCACCTGCAGTGGTAATGGCAGTAGAAGGAGCACAGGTGGTCTGCAGGACCTAGGTGTCCAGCATCTCAGTCAGACCACCCATGTCAGGGGTCACATACGCAGCACTCAGCAATGGTCAGGAAGAGCACCCACTGTGGAATCCACTTCTCCCTCACCATCAGTTCAGATGCAGCCAGCAGGGGCTGCCAGTTGTAGCAGCCAACATTTCCTGATTTGGGACAGATTGGATGACATGGGATGGGATGGGATGGCATGGGAGGGGAGGGGATGGGATGGGATGACATGGGTTGGGATGGCATGGGAGGGGAGGGGATGGGATGACATGGGTTGGGATGGCATGGGAGGGGAGGGGATGGGATGGGATGGCATGGGAGGGGATGGGATGGGATGGGATGACATGGGTTGGGATGGCATGGGAGGGGAGGGGATGGGATGGGATGACATGGGTTGGGATGGCATGGGAGGGGAGGGGATGGGATGGGATGACATGGGTTGGGATGGCATGGGAGGGGAGGGGATGGGATGACATGGGTTGGGATGGCATGGGAGGGGAGGGAATGGGATGACATGGGATGGGATGATATGGGGTGGGATGACATGAGGAGATGGGATGATATGGGATGGGATGACATGAGGAGATGGGATGACATGGGATGGGATGATATGGGATGGGATGACATGAGGAGATGGGATACATGAGGAGATGGGATGACATGAGGAGATGGGATGACATGGGATGGGATAACATGAGGAGATGGGATGACATGGGATGGGATGATATGGGATGGGATGACATGAGGAGATGGGATACATGAGGAGATGGGATGACATGAGGAGATGGGATGACATGGGATGGGATGATATGGAATGGGATGACATGGGATGGGATGATATGGGATGGGATGACATGGGATGGGATGATATGGGATGGGATGACTTGGGATGGGATGATATGGGAGGGGATGACATGAGGAGATGGGATGACATGGGATGGGATGACATGGGAGGGGATGACATGGGATGGGATGATATGGGTTGGATGATATGGGATGGGATGACATGGGATGGGATGATATGGGATGGGATGACATGGGATGGGATGATATGGGATGGGATGACATGAGGAGATGGGATACATGAGGAGATGGGATGACATGGGATGGGATGATATGGAATGGGATGACATGGGATGGGATGACATGAGGAGATGGGATGGGATGATATAGGATGGATGATATGGGATGGGATGATATGGGATGGGATGACATGGGAGGGGAGGGGATGGGATGGGATGACATGGGTTGGGATGACATGGGAGGGGAGGGGATGATATGGGAGGGGATGACATGAGGAGATGGGATGACATGGGATGGGATGACATGGGATGGGATGACATGGGATGGGATGATATGGGATGGGATGGGATGATATGGGATGGGATGACATGGGATGGGATGACATGAGGAGATGGGATGGGATGATATGGGATGGATGATATGGGATGAGATGACATGGGATGGGATGACAGGGTTGGATGACATGGGAGGGGAGGGGTTGGGATGACATGGGAAGGGATGGGATGGGATGACATGACATGAGATGGGATGACATGGGAGGGGATGACATGGGTTGGATGACATGGGAGGGGAGGGGTTTGGATGACATGGGAAGGGATGGAATGGGATGACATGACATGGGAGGGGACAGGATGGGATAAGATGGTAAAGAACAAGAAAGGTCCCACTCTGATCTTCAAAATGGCTGAGGGGTAGGTGAGGCGTAGCAAGCTAGGAGTACAAAGGTGTCTTCAGTGATGGGACAGGGACTTAGTAGCTTTTTACCCTGACTCAGGTCATTTGGCCTGCTGATGAGGACGCAATTGTCCCACCTCTTATAACAAACAAGTTTAAGCAAAAATACAGCCACTCATGCCCACAGGTCTAGATTAATCCAAACAGTCATTTATAAGTTACTCATGAGGATAAGTTTTACCTGTGTTTGAAAAGAAGTTTTACTCTCAAAAAAAAGTAAAATACTTTCCTTATATAAGAATGGAAACACAGAAATACAGAAAGAAAAGACAATATGTTTCTTTATGACATCTTAATGTTTCAATGACATTTTAAATGTTAAATTGGATTCATACTAAAAACCATGTTGAGGCTATATTCACTTAAAAACATGAAAAATATTTCTCAATATCATTAAATATTCTTCAAAAACAACACTTAGATCTTTGCATTGAGCCACACAAGATGAATACACCCTTGGCTGTGCCTGGCGTTTGGGGCCTCCACATTGTGAGAGCTAAGCGTAAACATCCTTGGTATCCTCTTTTCATGTCTGTGGCCAGGTAAATGTCTGAAAGAGGAGCCCTGGGGCACAACTCTGTGGCAGAGTGTTACACACCCACCTCCCTGGGAAGCTCCAACTCTGCACTCAGGAACACTGGCTTTATCACTTTGTAAAATTTTGCAAATACATAGAAGAAAAATGCATATTTCACTGTGGTTTTTCTTTGCATTCTTTTGATAACTCTGGTATTGACTCAGCTCTACTCACAAGGGCCAAGATATCCATCAGGGATGGAGGGAAAGGAAAGTGCAGAGCATTCACACAGCAGAATGCAACCAACCCTAAGGAAAGGCAAGTCGGTCCTGGCGACTGGATGGGTGGACATGAAGCCACCATGCCAGCGGGAGATGAGTCACTCAGACAGGAAGAGAGAGTGTGTGATTCCACTCAGAGAGGTATTCAGCCCTCACAGGGCAGACAGAATAACAAGAGCCAGGACCACGGAGTTTCAGGTACACAGGGAAATGAGCTCCAGAGACCTGGAACTCACCAGTTGGCCACCTGCAGGTGCCCCGACACCTAGGAGGGCAGGTCTCCTGGGACATCACCCACCCACAGGTGCCCCGACACTTAGGAGGGCGGGTCTCCTGGGACATCACCCACCCACAGGTGCCCCGACACCTAGGAGGGCGGGTCTCCTGGGACATCACCCACCCACAGGTGCCCCGACACCTAGGAGGGCGGGTCTCCTGGGACATCACCCACCCACAGGTGCCCCGACACCTAGGAGGGCAGGTCTCCTGGGACATCACCCACCCACAGGTGCCCCGACACCTAGGAGGGCAGGTCTCCTGGGACATCACCCACCCACAGGTGCCCCGACACCTAGGAGGGCGGGTCTCCTGGGACATCACCCACCCGCAGGTGCCCCGACACCTAGGAGGGCGGGTCTCCTGGAACATCACCCACCCACAGGTGCCCCGACACCTAGGAGGGCGGGTCTCCTGGGACATCACCCACCCACAGGTGCCCCGACACCTAGGAGGGCGGGTCTCCTGGGACATCACCCACCCACAGGTGCCCCGACACCTAGGAGGGCAGGTCTCCTGGGACATCACCCACCCGCAGGTGCCCCGACACCTAGGAGGGCAGGTCTCCTGGGACATCACCCACCCGCAGGTGCCCCGACACCTAGGAGGGCAGGTCTCCTGGGACATCACCCACCCACAGGTGCACCTACACCTAGGAGGGCAGGTCTCCTGGGACATCAGCCACCCACAGGTGCACCTACACCTAGGAGGGCGGGTCTCCTGGGACATAAGCCACCCGCAGGTGCCCCGACACCTAGGAGGGCGGGTCTCCTGGGACATCACCCACCCACAGGTGCACCTACACCTAGGAGGGCAGGTCTCCTGGGACATCACCCACCCACAGGTGCACCTACACCTAGGAGGGCAGGTCTCCTGGGACATCACCCACCCACAGGTGCACCTACACCTAGGAGGGCAGGTCTCCTGGGACATCACCCACCCACAGGTGCCCCGACACCTAGGAGGGCAGGTCTCCTGGGACATCACCCACCCACAGGTGCCCCGACACCTAGGAGGGTGGGTCTCCTGGGACATCAGCCACCCACAGGTGCCCCGACACCTAGGAGGGCAGGTCTCCTGGGACATTACCCACCCACAGGTGCACCTACACCTAGGAGGGCGGGTCTCCTGGGACATCACCCACCCACAGGTGCCCCGACACCTAGGAGGGCAGGTCTCCTGGGACATCACCCACCCACAGGTGCACCTACACCTAGGAGGGCAGGTCTCCTGGGACATCACCCACCCACAGGTGCCCCGACACCTAGGAGGGCAGGTCTCCTGGGACATCACCCACCCACAGGTGCCCCGACACCTAGGAGGGCAGGTCTCCTGGGACATCACCCACCCACAGGTGCCCCGACACCTAGGAGGGCAGGTCTCCTGGGACATCACCCACCCACAGGTGCCCCGACACCTAGGAGGGCGGGTCTCCTAGGACATCACCCACCCACAGGTGCCCCGACACCTAGGAGGGCAGGTCTCCTGGGACATCACCCACCCACAGGTGCCCCGACACCTAGGAGGGCAGGTCTCCTGGGACATCACCCACCCACAGGTGCACCTACACCTAGGAGGGCAGGTCTCCTGGGACATCACCCACCCACAGGTGCCCCGACACCTAGGAGGGCGGGTCTCCTGGGACATCACCCACCCACAGGTGCCCCGACACCTAGGAGGGCGGGTCTCCTGGGACATCACCCACCCACAGGTGCCCCGACACCTAGGAGGGCAGGTCTCCTGGGACTTCAGCCACCCGCAGGTGCCCCGACACCTAGGAGGGCAGGTCTCCTGGGACATCACCCACCCACAGGTGCACCTACACCTAGGAGGGCGGGTCTCCTAGGACATCACCCACCCACAGGTGCCCCGACACCTAGGAGGGCAGGTCTCCTGGGACATCACCCACCCACAGGTGCCCCGACACCTAGGAGGGCAGGTCTCCTGGGACATCACCCACCCACAGGTGCCCCGACACCTAGGAGGGCGGGTCTCCTGGGACATCACCCACCCACAGGTGCCCCGACACCTAGGAGGGCGGGTCTCCTGGGACTTCAGCCACCCACAGGTGCCCCGACACCTAGGAGGGCAGTTCTCCTAGGACATCACCCACCCACAGGTGCCCCGACACCTAGGAGGGCAGGTCTCCTGGGACTTCAGCCACCCGCAGGTGCCCCGACACCTAGGAGGGCGGGTCTCCTGGGACATCACCCACCCACAGGTGCCCCGACACCTAGGAGGGCAGGTCTCCTGGGACATCACCCACCGACAGGTGCCCCGACACCTAGGAGGGCGGGTCTCCTGGGACATCACCCACCCACAGGTGCCCCGACACCTAGGAGGGCAGGTCTCCTGGGACATCACCCACCCACAGGTGCCCCGACACCTAGGAGGGCGGGTCTCCTGGGACATCACCCACCCACAGGTGCACCTACACCTAGGAGGGCAGGTCTCCTGGGACATCACCCACCCACAGGTGCCCCGACACCTAGGAGGGCAGGTCTCATGGGACATCACCCACCCACAGGTGCCCCGACACCTAGAAGGGCAGGTCTCATGGGACATCACCCACCCACAGGTGCCCCGACACCTAGGAGGGCGGGTCTCCTGGGACATCACCCACCGTGCAGGTGCCCCGACACCTAGGAGGGCAGGTCTCCTGGGACATCACCCACCCACAGGTGCACCTACACCTAGGAGGGCGGGTCTCCTGGGACATCACCCACCCACAGGTGCACCTACACCTAGGAGGGCGGGTCTCCTGGGACATCACCCACCCACAGGTGCCCCGACACCTAGGAGGGCAGGTCTCATGGGACATCACCCACCCACAGGTGCACCTACACCTAGGAGGGCAGGTCTCCTGGGACATCACCCACCCACAGGTGCCCCGACACCTAGGAGGGCGGGTCTCCTGGGACATCACCCACCCTGCAGGTGCCCCGACACCTAGGAGGGCGGGTCTCCTGGGACATCACCCACCCACAGGTGCACCTACACCTAGGAGGGCAGGTCTCCTGGGACATCACCCACCCACAGGTGCCCCGACACCTAGGAGGGCGGGTCTCCTGGGACATCACCCACCCACAGGTGCACCTACACCTAGGAGGGCGGGTCTCCTGGGACATCACCCACCCACAGGTGCCCCGACACCTAGGAGGGCAGGTCTCCTGGGACATCACCCACCCACAGGTGCCCCGACACCTAGGAGGGCAGGTCTCCTGGGACATCACCCACCCACAGGTGCCCCGACACCTAGGAGGGCGGGTCTCCTGGGACATCACCCACCCGCAGGTGCCCCGACACCTAGGAGGGCGGGTCTCCTGCGCCATCACCCACCCACAGGTGCCCCGACACCTAGGAGGACGGGTCTCCTGGGACATCACCCACCCACAGGTGCCCCGACACCTAGGAGGGCAGGTCTCCTGGGACTTCAGCCACCCACAGGTGCCCCGACACCTAGGAGGGCAGGTCTCCTGGGACATCACCCACCCACAGGTGCCCCGACACCTAGGAGGGCAGGTCTCCTGGGACATCACCCACCCACAGGTGCCCCGACACCTAGGAGGGCGGGTCTCCTAGGACATCACCCACCCACAGGTGCCCCGACACCTAGGAGGGCAGGTCTCCTGGGACATCACCCACCCACAGGTGCCCCGACACCTAGGAGGGCAGGTCTCCTGGGACATCACCCACCCACAGGTGCACCTACACCTAGGAGGGCAGGTCTCCTGGGACATCACCCACCCACAGGTGCCCCGACACCTAGGAGGGCAGGTCTCCTGGGACATCACCCACCCACAGGTGCCCCGACACCTAGGAGGGCAGGTCTCCTGGGACATCACCCACCCACAAGTGCCCCGACACCTAGGAGGGCGGGTCTCCTGGGACATCACCCACCCGCAGGTGCCCCGACACCTAGGAGGGCGGGTCTCCTGCGCCATCACCCACCCACAGGTGCCCCGACACCTAGGAGGACGGGTCTCCTGGGACATCACCCACCCACAGGTGCCCCGACACCTAGGAGGGCAGGTCTCCTGGGACTTCAGCCACCCACAGGTGCCCCGACACCTAGGAGGGCAGGTCTCCTGGGACATCACCCACCCACAGGTGCCCCGACACCTAGGAGGGCAGGTCTCCTGGGACATCACCCACCTACAGGTGCACCTACACCTAGGAGGGCGGGTCTCCTGGGACATCACCCACCCACAGGTGCACCTACACCTAGGAGGGCAGGTCTCCTGGGACATCAGCCACCCACAGGTGCACCTACACCTAGGAGGGCAGGTCTCCTGGGACATCACCCACCCACAGGTGCACCTACACCTAGGAGGGCGGGTCTCCTGGGACATCACCCACCTACAGGTGCACCTACACCTAGGAGGGCGGGTCTCCTGGGACATCACCCACCTACAGGTGCACCTACACCTAGGAGGGCGGGTCTCCTGGGACATCACCCACCCTGCAGGTGCCCGGACACCTAGGAGGGCAGGTCTCCTGGGACATCACCCACCCACAGGTGCCCCGACACCTAGGAGGGCAGGTCTCCTGGGACATCACCCACCCGCAGGTGCCCCGACACCTAGGAGGGCGGGTCTCCTGGGACATCACCCACCCACAGGTGCCCCGACACCTAGGAGGGCGGGTCTCTTGGGACATCACCCACCCACAGGTGCCCCGACACCTAGGAGGGCGGGTCTCCTGGGACATCACCCACCCACAGGTGCCCCGACACCTAGGAGGGCGGGTCTCCTGGGACATTACCCACCCACAGGTGCCCCGACACCTAGGAGGGCAGGTCTCCTGGGACATCACCCACCCACAGGTGCCCCGACACCTAGGAGGGCGGGTCTCCTGGGACATCACCCACCCACAGGTGCCCCGACACCTAGGAGGGCGGGTCTCCTGGGACATCACCCACCCACAGGTGCACCTACACCTAGGAGGGCGGGTCTCCTGGGACATCACCCACCCACAGGTGCACCTACACCTAGGAGGGCAGGTCTCCTAGGACATCACCCACCCACAGGTGCCCCGACACCTAGGAGGGCGGGTCTCCTGGGACATCACCCACCCACAGGTGCCCCGACACCTAGGAGGGCAGGTCTCCTGGGACATCACCCACCCTGCAGGTGCCCCGACACCTAGGAGGGCAGGTCTCCTGGGACATCACCCACCCTGCAGGTGCCCCGACACCTAGGAGGGCAGTTCTCCTAGGACATCACCCACCCACAGGTGCCCCAACACCTAGGAGGGCAGGTCTCCTAGGAAGTAAGCCACCCACAGGTGCACCTACACCTAGGAGGGCGGGTCTCCCTGGATGTCAGCCACGCTGCAGGTGCACCTACATCTAGGAGGGCGGGTCTTCTGGGACTTCAGCCACCCTGCAGGTGCACCTACACCTAGGAAGGAGGGCCTCCTAGGAAGTAAGCCACCCACAGGTGCACCTACACCTAGGAGGGCGGGTCTCCTGAGCCTTCAGCCACCCCTAGGTGCTCTCTGGCAAGTACTCTGACACAATAGAACTGTTTTAAACAAGAAGAAATTCTAAGAAGATCACACCCATCTTCATGCTTGTGGTCCAAGAACAATGGTGACATCAGAGCATCAGGACAGACGCTCACAAAAGGGAGAAGAACAGGAGATCAGAGAATTCTGAGTAAACGCTGGAGCCCCGCCTTGGACGTCCTGATGAGTAAGCAGCCAGGAAGGGGTCGCTGAGGCTGCCGCCCTCAAAACCCTCCCCAGGACATGCAGGGCTGTGGAGGGCACCCTGGCAGGACCTGGAGGGACATCTCCCACTGGGATGGTGTGGGGCCCTGGAGGTGTGTTGAGAGAGGAAGTAAGGGCACCACGCAGTGTGCTGAGCACGCTCAGCACAACAGTGAGACCCAGCCACAGGCAGAGCAGAGGGACAGCCAGTCTAGAACCGAGCTGGGGGACCCAGCAGCTGACAAACAGGCCTCCTATTTGAAAAAGGTGGAAACTGCCTGCAGGGGACACCAGCAGGTCACCAGGCTTCCCAGGGAGGAACTGCCCTCGCTCGGGGGCACTGAGGCAGTCACGGCCTCTGTGGGCTGTGGCGAGTGCCACAGCAGGCATGCTCAGGAGAGGCCACCCCTGCACAGCTGGGCCTGTGGCTGCCCCACACTCCGCGTGGCAGAGTGTCCCCGGAACTGCAGGATCTGAGCAGTGAGGGCAGGAAAACGCCTGGCTAGCAGCAACCTCGAGGCTCACAGCTGGATGGCCCCCTAAAAGAATGGCCACAAAACCCTTCAGGGGACACACAGGGCCACGGAGGGGATGGACAACATGGAGGAGAAGGTCACCTGGGGACAGGGAGGGAGACCCCATGACTCCCTGGCAGCTGAGTGCTGAGGGCCGAGGACCAGGGACTATGTCTTCAAGCCAGTGGTCATTGCCCCGTCTTCCCGCAGCAGTGCAGGACTGGCAAGCAGCTGGGGCGGGGCAAGGTCGCCTTTTAGGCCCTCACCCTCAGTGAGCAGACAGGGGGTCCCCAGCCCCAGGAGTGTGGCATCAGCACTGGAAGAACTAGGAAGAGCCAGAAGGGCCAGCGCCCTCCAGGTGGGCTGGCATGAGCCGAGATGGATGGGGTAGGGAGCCCCCACCACGTTCTCCACACTGTCCACCTGGGTCACACTTTGTCAGAATAGGCCATACCTGAGCCCAGGTCCCCCTCGGATGCAGACGTGGGAAACCCTGGTGGTCTAGCGCTCTTCTTCCCAGCTGAAAACACACAAGCTGCTCGAGAGGTGTCCACACGACTAGCTGCCTACACTAGGGGCAGGTGGCCGGAAAGCCCTTCCATGCTTGCTGGGAATTCCAACTCCTCAGGGGCTAGCTCCATCAACCCCCACAACCTCCAGCCCCCACCAGACCAGCGCAAACTGACCAGACAGCAGTGCTGCAAACAGATGCCCAAGCAACCTTCCCAGACTCAGCTCCAAGGAGAAGCCTGGCTGCATACCACAGGGCCACCTCCATCCAGCAACACCACAGCCCCAGGGCCCTGCGCCCACCAGGCCATGGCCTAAAGGCCCCCTCATCTGGCTGTGAGAGAGACACGGCCCTTGGAGCCACAGCAGCACCTGCCTTGAAATCACGGCAGAGCCCACAGCAGGACAAAGCCCACAGCTTCCCTCTCTAGATCCCTGTGGCTGTCGCTGCAAGAGGGAGGATGCTGAGGGACACTCCTCAGGGAAGGCAGGAGGAGAGAGAGGCAGCCCCCAGAGCACTCCAGAGCAGGCCCACGCCTCCCTCTCTAGATGGCGCACAGGACGCCACAGGCCCAAAGCAGCCTGAGGGCAGGAAACCGGGAGTGTCCACCAGGAGAAGAGGGAGGGCAGGGCACGCTTCACGTCTTTAGACAGGCCAGCCCCGAAGCCACACAGCTCAGAATCCTGACTGTGGTCACCAAGACAAGCGGCTGCCTTCCCAACTGAAACCCATGGGGGCAGGAACACAAAGCCATAGAGGAGCAGGCATGCCCACAGCCCGGAGCAGAGCAGGGACAGAAGGGCTGGGCAGGCCCCGACTCTCTCAACAGTCATTTCTTTAAAAATTTGAAAACAAAGATGACAGAATGTGAATGTTTAACTATTTGTCGTAAACAGCAGGTGTCCCTATAACATCACTTAGCATGTGACAAGGTAATGATTTGCCTTGTCAAGCCTCTCAAGCCCCCAGGTTCCCTCACATGTCCCACCAGAGGCCCCTCAGTGTGGACATCAGAGGACACAGACTCAGTCCTACACTCTCACCAAAGCCTGTTGGCAACATTTTTAACACAAGCCCTTTCTGAGCACAACTTCCTAAACAGGACAGGGAGGACAGTCCCAGAAGGCCACCTACCTTTTTATCTCATCTCTGACAGGGTCCACATGGTACCTCAGCAGCTGGAGTTCCTGGCCAGAGGAGAGTAGAATGAAGGCATCCATGTAGTAGAACTGTGCAGATGGCACCGGCTTACAAAGCCTGCCTCTGTCCTGTGGAGCACATCGTCATCAAAATCGCACAAAGGACATGACAGGATTCATCACCTAGGCAGGAGATCCTCCCCAAACACCCAAGTCTATAGATCCTGATCAATAAATGAATTTCAACACCCACATCTAACTTCAATTCCCAATATACCCTCCACACCCACATTGATCCATCCTTGACACCCACATTGATCCATCCTCGACACCCACATTGATCCATCCTCGACACCCACAACTATCCATCCTCAACACCCACAACTATTTCCTCAACACCCACACCTATCCATCCTCAACATCCACAGCTATCCATCCTCAACACCCACAGCTATCCATCCTCAACATCCACAGCTATCCATCCTCAACACCCATACCTTCCTCAACACCCACACCTATCCATCCTCAACATCCACAGCTATCCATCCTCAACACCCACAGCTATCCATCCTCAAAACCCACAGCTATCCTCAACACCCACACCTATCCATCCTCAAAATCTACAGCTATCCATCCTCAACACCCACAGCTATCCATCCTCAAAACCCACAGCTATCCTCAACACCCACACCTATCCATCCTCAAAATCTACAGCTATCCATCCTCAACACCCACAGCTATCCTCAACACCCACAGTTATCCATCCTCAACACCCACAGCTATTCATCCTCAACACCCACAACTATCCATCCTCAAAATCCACAGCTATCCATCCTCAACACCCACAACTATCCATCCTCTACACCCACAGCTATCCTCAACACCCACAGCTATCCATCCTCAACATCCACAGCTATCCATCCTCAACACCCACAGCTATCCATCCTCAACACCCACAACTATCCATCCTCTACACCCACAGCTATCCTCAACACCCACAGCTATCCATCCTCAACACCCAAAGCTATCCATCCTCAACACCCACAGCTATCCATCCTCAACACCCACAACTATCCATCCTCTACACCCACAGCTATCCTCAACACCCACAGCTATCCATCCTCAACACCCACAGCTATCCATCCTCAACACCCACAGCTATCCATCCTCAACACCCACAGCTATCCATCCTCAACACCCACAGCCATCCTCAATACCCACAGCTATCCATCCTCTACACCCACAGCCATCCTCAACACCCACAGCTATCCATCCTCAACATCCATATTTATTCATTCTCAACACCCACAGCTATCCATCCTTTATATCCCCAACTATCCATCCTCAACCCCCACAACTATCCATCCTCAACCCCCACAACTATCCATCCTCGACACCCAGACCCATCCCTCCTCAACACCCACACCCATCCTCAACCCCACATCTACCCTCTTTACCCATGTTTACCAGCATCATCACCACATCTGTCTATCTTCCACACCCACATCTATCTTCAACCCACACATCTATCCAAATTCTAGATTCAATGCACCTCGTAGAACTAACCTACTGCATTGATGCTGCTTACTTGCTATTACTGAAAGGCTTTCTAGGATCAAATTTTACCATAATGAGCATTTTGAGTTCCAACAGTTTACAAACCTTAAAATAAAAACAAATCTAAACTTCACATAAAATGCAGTATTAGCAAGGACTTCCTTAGTGTTGGGATTTTAAATACATTTTGCAGCAGAGCTCTCTCACAGACACAAGCCTCACAGCTGGAAATTCACACCTCCTTTCTTAAGCACCGCCAAGCACTTGTCCCCGGACCCCGGGACCTAACTGACCACCTTCCCTTCTCCTCCCAGCAGTCTCAGACCTACTGAGCATAATGGCTTCACCACGCAGGACCTGCTCCTGTGGGTTCACTGGGACCGTATCTCTGCCTCTGCTCAGCACTAGCTCAAGAAAAGACCAAGAGTCAAAATCCATACCTTCTTAAAGGGAAAGAAATCATATGGTCCTCAAACCATCATAGTTGAGGACCCCCTGCATTCAAGATCCACAGAAGATCAATATCACCATTTTTCAAAATGTCACACGTCTAATGTGTTCAGTTTGTTGTTCACCAGGTCATAAGTTCATGAGCTGAAGTCCAATCTCCTATTTAACATCTGCTTCTTAGTGCAAGATTACTGCAATTTTCTATCACTCCTTTCTCATTCTATGTTCAAATCCCTCACATAAATTCACTAACACAAGCCATTCAACTCCCCCAGAAGACACTTTCTCCACATACTCTCCTCGTGGCCTTTACTAACTTCAGCATAAAATCACACTGAATTAGCATCAGAATGACTCAAGCACCTTGGTACTGTTCTGCCATCTGTAAACCATGGCAACTGTAAGGCTAAGTCAACCCATGTACACTGCACGCAGCGTGCACCAGGTATGGATGTATGTGTGTGCACCGGCTGTGAGTTACGCGTGTGTGTGTCTTATGTGAATGTCTGCATTAGGAAACTAACTGGTGAGCAATTTCTACCGCATTGAAGCCAACCCCTGGCTCACATCCATTTCCTAATCTCTGGGTTAGGTAAGAGGGGGGCCTCTGAGGAAGCCATGACTGTCAACAGCTCATGCACAGACCCCACAGCGTCTGTATTACCAGAAGCAGCAGGAGCTCCTTCCTGTGAACCGACCACAGCCTCAGAGTCTGGTCCTGGGCAGCAGAGAGCAGCCACCTCTGGTCATGGCTCCAGCAGAGGGTGCTCACAGCTCCGTCATGACCTAAAGGACCAGGAGAAAGGAGGAGCATTACCTGCACTTTCCTCCCGTGCACCACCAGGCCTCATTCAAGGAGTAAGCCACGCCGCTGGCAGCAGTGCCCCCTACGGCAATGCCACAGAGCCAAAGCTTTGACAGAAGCTCACAGTGCACAGGCGTCACTGCCACAGCTTCTAGAGTTTTTGATAACCTCACCGCTCTTAAAACATGCAGCTCAAAGTCATGTGTGCACCTGTGAGCATGCACTTTAAGAAAGGAATGCTATAAAACGTAGCATTGTAAAAGAGGACTGCCATCTGCGGACTTCATAATCATGAGTCAGTATTTTGAAGAACTGTATATTCACAAACCCCACTAAATCTCAAAGTACACTTCAAATACATCTTTTATGGGAGTAATGAAATGTGCCCCAGTTATATAAGACTCACGCCCCTCCCAGCCTACAACTCTACACTCTTGCACCTGACCTTCTCCCCTGGGTGTCACAGGCATGAAGGCAGGCATCCTTCCACTCCCCGACCAAGCCTTGGCCCTGCACTGCCACTGTCCGGCAGGAGGCCAAGTATGCCACCTGCTGACCACCATGGGACTCATCCTTCAGCTCTAGCACCCTGAAACAAAGACCCTTACCTGAAAGGGCAACAGGTGTTCCAGTAAGGCTGGCTTCAAAGATCAGAGAAAGACTGTTGGCTAAGCCACAGGCCAACCACCGTCCATCTCCTGTGTGAAAATAAATACCGTTTATAAAACCCTGAAGCCTGGGAATCCCACTGCAGGTCAGCAGGAACCTGGACACTCCTTTCCTTGGTGGGGAACAAGGCCGTCAACAAGGCTCACCAGCCCTCAAACACCCAACATCTTGCATGGGCCCTTGCAGTGTGCCAGACTCATGTTGACCCCTCATACAAAGCAGGGCCATCTTCCCCACAACCCACAGAGCAGCAGGTGCTGTGATCTTTGCTGCCCTCAGTAAACAGGGAAGACCCAGAGGGACAGGCTGAGCCCAGGTCCTGGAGGTAATCCACAGCAGGAAGGAGGAACCCAGAGCACACCAAGCCATACATCCTGGGGAAAAAATTACAGATGTCATCCCCGTTCAGACTTGAGGATCTCTACCAGGCAGATGTCCCACCTCGATAACATCAAGCACATCAAATATTCAAAAGTTATTTAGCAGCAACATTACAGACATAAGTTCACAAAATTATTCAAAAAAATTTGGTTAGAGTTACATAAAAAAGACAAGGATTTTGGCAATGTTAATAAATAATAAACTTTTAGTTTTTCACCAGAAATCTTTTGGACATGAAGAAGTAGAGTGAAGGAAATACTGGCACAGGGGACATCTCACCCAGCCAAACCAATGCACCTCTAAGTACATCTATCAGAGACAAAGGAAGGGAGCTGCCTCGGCTGACTGCAGACCCTCTCAAGGGCCGCCTCCCCACTTACCAGCTTCCTGGAACACAGGGTGAGATGCAGAAAAATGGGTGTGGACAAGAAGGAGAAACCATTCCATACAGAACTACTATCAGGAAGACTAGGCAGGGCATCCATGCAGGAAGGAGCCCAGCAAACCATCACCATAGGAAGAGAACAGCACACACTCCAGGAACCACACGTCACCAACAAGAAGCACACGTCTCCAGAGAAAGCTGGAGACACAGTGCAGCAGAAAAGAGTCCTGCCCCTGCCCCTGGTGAGCAGAGGGTGAGCGCTGGGAGGGCCGCGGGGCTCCTGGGAGGAAGCTGTGAGTGAGGAGTGTGCCTGCACAAGGACAGGGTGGGAAATCTGCTCTGGGCACCCCACACCAACATGGGATGAAAGTCCTCAGCAATCTAGCTGCTCAATTAAGTGCAATCACAGCTTTTCTTAACCCTGGACTCAAACACATCACATGACTGTGAGTACCTGAGAACTGGACACAGCTCACAGCAGTGGGCTCCTGGCACACAGCAACCTGCTTGCTGGGTTTACTTGGCACAGAGGTCTCCAAAGGGTACTCCTCACTGGTAGATGAACAGAAAAAATAAAAATAAAGGGCTTATGTCAATGAGTTTGCAAATAAACACGAAACCAGGTGAAGTGGATTTCTCCTAATTACCTAATATTGTTCTATAAACTTGGAAATATATAAACTCTACATTTGGAAACACATAGGACTACAGAAAGATACTAAAGGTAAAAAATTTTAAAATGTAATGCATTTAAATGAATCATTTTTCCTATATGGCCTGGAATACACAGCTACTACTTATAATAATGATGCTAAATATAAAAAATTCACTAGAAGAATGCATTAAACAAAAGGCATGGCAGCCATAAACTCCAGCTGGATAACAGAACCACAGCCATGGAATGGAGCATGGTGGTAGGTGCAGATGCTCCTGGACTTAAAGTCAGGCTGAGGCACAATACCCCTCTCATAGTCTGAAAATGTAGTAAGTCAAACATGCCTTGACACACAGTCAAGGAATGGAGCACCCACACACCATGACAAAACCTCACACCCAGGCTACACAGTAGACACATAGTCATGAAATGGAGCACCACACACCTAGACGGAACCTCACACCCAGGCTGCACAGTGGACACACAGTCATGGAATGGAGCACCACACACCTAGACGGAACCTCACACCCAGGCTGCACAGTGGACACACGGTCATGGAATGGAGCACCACACACACCTAGATGGAACCTCACACCCAGGCTGCACAGTGGACACACGGTCATGGAATGGAGCACCACACACCTAGACGGAACCTCACACCCAGGCTGCACAGTGGACACACGGTCATGGAATGGAGCACCACACACCTAGACGGAACCTCACACCCAGGCTGCACAGTGGACACACAGTCATGGAATGGAGCACCACACACCTAGACAAAAGCTCACACCCAGGCTACACAGTGGACACACGGTCATGGAATGGAGGACAACACACCTAGACGGAACCTCACACCCAGGCTGCACAGTGGACACACGGTCATGGAATGGAGCACCACACACACCTAGATGGAACCTCACACCCAGGCTGCACAGTGGACACACGGTCATGGAATGGAGCACCACACACCTAGACGGAACCTCACACCCAGGCTGCACAGTGGACACACGGTCATGGAATGGAGCACCACACACCTAGACGGAACCTCACACCCAGGCTGCACAGTGGACACACAGTCATGGAATGGAGCACCACACACCTAGACGGAACCTCACACCCAGGCTGCACAGTGGACACACAGTCATGGAATGGAGCACCACACACCTAGACGGAACCTCACACCCAGGCTGCACAGTGGACACAAAGTCAAGGAATGGAGCACCCACACACCTAGACGGAACCTCACACCCAGGCTGCACAGTGGACACACAGTCATGGAATGGAGCACCACACACCTAGACGGTACCTCACACACAGGCTTCACAGTGGACACACAGTCAAGGAATGGAGCACCACACACCTAGATGGAACCTCACACCCAGGCTGCACAGTAGACAAACAGTCAAGGAATGGAACGCCACACACCTAGATGGAACCTCACACCCAGGCTACACAGTGGACACACAGTCATGGAATGGAGCACCACACACACCTAGATGGAACCTCACACCCAGGCTGCACAGTGGACACACAGTCATGGAATGGAGCACCACACACCTAGATGGAACCTCACACCCAGGCTGCACAGTGGACACACAGTCATGGAATGGAGCACCACACACCTAGATGGAACCTCACACCCAGGCTGCACAGTGGACACACAGTCATGGAATGGAGCACCACACACCTAGACGGAACCTCACACCCAGGCTGCACAGTGGACACACGGTCATGGAATGGAGGACAACACACCTAGACGGAACCTCACACCCAGGCTGCACAGTGGACACACAGTCATGGAATGGAGCACCACACACACCTAGACGGAACCTCACACCCAGGCTGCACAGTGGACACACAGTCATGGAATGGAACACCACACACCTAGACGGAACCTCACACCCAGGCTGCACAGTGGACACACAGTCATGGAATGGAGCACCACACACCTAGACGGAACCTCACACCCAGCCTGCACAGTGGACACACAGTCATGGAATGGAGTACCACACACCTAGACGGAACCTCACACCCAGCCTGCACAGTGGACACACAGTCATGGAATGGAGCACCACACACCTAGACGGAACCTCACACCCAGGCTGCACAGTGGACACACGGTCATGGAATGGAGCACCACACACCTAGACGGAACCTCACACCCAGGCTGCACAGTGGACACACAGTCATGGAATGGAGCACCACACACCTAGACGGAACCTCACACCCAGGCTGCACAGTGGACACACAGTCATGGAATGGAGCACCACACACCTAGATGGAACCTCACACCCAGGCTGCACAGTGGACACACAGTCATGGAATGGAGCACCACACACCTAGACGGAACCTGCCAGCAGATGGATGGACCTGGAGACTGCGGCTAAGTGAAATAGCCGCTCCCCAAAAGTCAAAGGTCCAAAGTTTCTTTGATATGTGGAAGCTAATACAAAATAAGAAGGCATGAAGGACAGAAGGAAGGGTGGGAGGAAGGAAGAGAGGGAGAAAGGGAGGTAGGAAGGGTGGGAGGAAGAAATAGAGGGAGGGAGGAAGGGAGAAAGGGAAGGAGAGAGGAAGGGAGGGAGGAATGGAGGGAGGGAGGGAGGAAGGAAGGGAGGTAGGGAGGGAGGAAGGTAGGGAGGGAGGAAGGAAGGGAGGTAGGGAGGGAGGAAGGTAGGGAGGGAGGAAGGGAGGAAGGAAGGGAGGAAGGTAGGGAGGGAGGAAGGAAGGAAAAAAGGGAGGAGGAAGGGAGAAACGGAGGGAGGGAGGGAGGAAGGAAGGAAGGAAGGAAGGGAGGAGGAAGGGAGAAAGGGAGGGAGGGAGGGAGGAAGGAAGGAAAAAAGGAAGGAAGGAAGGAAAAAAGGAAGGAAGGAAGGAAGGGAGGGAGGGAGGGAGGGAGGGAGGAAGGGAGGGAGGGAGGAAGGGAGGGAGGAATGGAGGGAGGGAGGAAGGGAGAAAGGAAGGGAGAGAGGGACGGAGGAAGGAAGAGAGGGAGGGAGGGAGGGAGGGAGGAAGGGAGGGAGGAATGGAGGGAGGGAGGGAGGAAGGTAGGGAGGGAGGAAGGAAGGAAGGAAGGGAGGGAGGGAGGGAGGAAGGTAGGGAGGGAGGAATGGAGGGAGGGAGGGAGGAAGGTAGGGAGGGAGGAAGGAAGGAAGGGAGGGAGGGAGGGAGGAAGGGAGTGAGGAATGAGAGAAGGAGGGAGGGAGGGAGAGAGGAAGAGAGGGAGGAAGGAAGGAAGGGAGGGAGGGAGGCAGGAAGGAAGGGAGGGAGGGAGGCAGGAAGGAAGGGAGGGAGGGAGACAGGAAGGAAGGGAGGAAGGGAGAAAGGGAGGAAGAAAGGGAGGGAGGAAGGAAGGGAGGCAGGGAGTAAGGGAGTGAGGAATGAGAGAAGGAGGAAGTGAGGAAGGGAGGGAGGAAGTGAGGAAGGGAGGGAGGAAGAGAGGGAGGAATGAAAGGAGGAAGAGAGGGAGGAAGGGAGGGAGGGAGGAAGGAAGAAGGGAGGGAGGGAGGAAGGAAGGAAGGAAGGGAGGAAGAGAGGGAGGAAAGGAAGGAGGAAGGGAGGGAGGGAGGGAGGAAGGAAGCAGGGAGAGAGGGAGGAAGGAAGGGAGGGAGGGAGAAAGGGAGGAAGAAAGTGAGGGAGGAAGGAAGGGAGGTGTTGAGAGCCACAGCCAAAGGGGCCCCAGCAAACTTCCAGCTGCCAGCAAGCTTCAGACTGCCCCAGCAACATCTAGCTGATTGGCTCCTCTGCGGTGATGTTCATTGGGCTGTTTCCCTGCCCTTCAGACTGCCAGCTGATGATTGGCTCACAGCTGCCCCAGCAACATCTAGCTGATTGGCTCCTCCACGGAGCTGCTCATTGGGTGACTTCTTTGGCTCCGCCCACGCAACCCAGCCAATCGGCCTCAAGAGCAGGAGGATTGTGGGAGGTGGGGAGGTTGGTGTTGGGGAGAGAGGCTTGTGGAAGCCGGTGGTGGCAGTTGGGCTCTGAGGGTTTTTCCCTGGAGCTGTTTTGTTTGGCGTTTGTAGTTCTAAAAATAAAGTTAGTTTCTTTTTGACAAGTGGCTCCTGATTTGTGCCAAGCCAGACTTCGGCATTTGGTGGCTCGCACGGGGAGCAACTGAGGGTAAGTAAACTGCTCGCCCCTGAGGGCAGGGCGAGAGGATGGGGAGCCATTCTAAGTCTCCTCTTTTGTTTTGCTTCGTTTTTGTTTTAACTTTCCTGTCCCTGGAGATGAGTAAGAGGGAAGAAAAACCACTCACATCTGAGGAAAAACTATTTGCGTTTGAGGAACAGATAGGGAGAAAGGACGGATGCATATGTCAGGTTCCATGTCAGGAGGATAGAAAGGCTGTTATAATGATTTTGTGTGGTTCCCTTTTTATTGGATTCTGTCTCGGTTTTATTTGCTGTTATCTTGCTGGGTTGTATTATAGTAGAAATACGGGATCAGCAATTAGTAAAAAACAAACCGAAAGACTGTTAAGTAAATTGTTAGAGGAAGGAAGCTTCCCAGTAAAATCAAGAGCAGTCAGGGCATACGTTGATATAATACAAGAATATAGCCCATGGCTTTTTAAGGAGGAGTTGTTAGATATATCACAATGGAACCATCATGGTGAAGATTTAAAAAGAATAGAAAAGAACAGCCCAGGGACTCTGCCAGTTGGCACATTGACATTGTGGACGTACATATCTGATTTGCTTAGTCCAAAGCCTTCAGTTCAGACAGAGGTACAGGAAGAAGAAGACATATTGATTCAAGTAGAAGAGGAAGTCTCTCAAGTTAGTCAGAAAGAGGAAAAGATTCAAGTGAAAGAGAAGGTCTTTCGAGATAGTGAGACAGAGGAAGAAAGTTTAGAGCAGAAAAATCTATCAGGGGAAAAGTTAAAACAGGAGACTGCTAATAAGACCCTTTTATTAGAGAGCGTAAGTGTCCAACCAACAGCACCGCCTCTACAGGAGACTGCTACTAATAGCATTCTATCACCAGAGGGCGTAAGTGTTCAACCAACAGCGCCACCTCTACTAGAGACTGCTACTAACAGCACTCTATCACCAGAGGGCATAAGTGTCCAATCAACAGCACCACCTCCATATGCTAAGAGACTCCCAACCCCCGCAGTTGATAGTTGGGATCCTGAGACAGGATCTCAAGTATGCCCTGTATTTGAGGTAGGAGGGCAGCGAACTTACCAGGGTTTAAATTTCAAATCAGTGAAGGAGCTAAAAGAGGCTGTAGCAACCTATGGTCCTCAAGCACCCTTCACTGTAAGCTTGGTCGAATCCATTACCAACTTAAGCATGACGCCAGCAGATTGGGCTAGTTTGTGTAAAGCTGTGCTAAATGGAGGACAATACCTATTATGGAAGGTTGCCAATGAGGAATTTTGCAAAGAGACGGCTAGTCGAAATGCAGCAGCTGGTTATCCTCAGAGAAATCTAGATATGTTGTTAGGAAAGGGACCTTATGAGGATCGGCAGCAACAACTTGCATATGATCCTGGTGTATATTTACAATTTGCTGTAGATGCAGTTAGGGCATGGAAGACTTTACAAGAACATGGAGGTTTACAAGGTCAATTATCTAAAATAATACAAGGAGCTAATGAACCTTACGCTGAATTTGTAGATAGGCTTATTCAAACAGCTACCAGAGTTTTTGGGAATACAGAACAAGCAATGCCATTTATAAAACAACTGGCTTATGACCAAGCGAATCGTTGGTGTAGAGATATCATTAGACCATGGAAACAGGAAGATTTAAACACATATATTAAATTATGTAGAGACATTAATGAACAAGGGCAAATTGTGGCAGCTGCAGTAAAACAAGCTTTAGATGCCAGAGACATTAATGAACAAGGGCAAATTGTGGCAGCTGCAGTAAAACAGGCTTTAGATGCCAGAGACATTAATGAACAAGGGCAAATTGTGGCAGCTGCAGTAAAACAGGTTTTAGATGCCAGAGACATTAATGAACAAGGGCAAATTGTGGCAGCTGCAGTAAAACAGGCTTTAGATGCCAGGCCAAGAACATGCTACAATTGTCAACAAACAGGACATTTTAAAAGGAATTGCCCCATAGGAGGAGGGTTTAACAAAACTAGGTATCAAACAAGTAGAATACCGGGTATTTGCCCACGATGCCGTAGAGGGAGACATTGGGCTAATGAATGCCGTTCTCAAACCACCATAGAGGGTACTCCATTATATTGGGCTAATGAATACCGTCCTCAAACCACCATAGAGGGTACTCCATTATCAAAAAACGAACAAGGACAAGGTGTTTATCCACAATATCGTGGACAAAGGCATCGGGCTCCGTTGCCAAAAAATGGACAGGGGGCCCCAATGCTCCGGGGCCCCAAACCACAAATATACGGAGCACTGGAGGAACCCAGCAACCCCATCAAGGTAGTGCCCAGCACATCAGATCCCTCATCAGACAAACCAGAGGGAGCGCAGGGTTGGACATCTGCGCCTCCACCAAATCAGTACTAACTCCAGAGATGGGAGTTCAAATCATTCCCACAGGGGTAAAAGGACCTCTTCCCAAAGGAACAGTAGGCTTATTATTGGGACGCAGCTCTTCTACTCTAAAAGGACTTTTGATAAGTCCTGGGGTAATTGATTCCAATTATGAAGGTGAAATAAAAATTATAGCCAGTTCTCCAAAGGGTATATCAGTAATTTCACCAGGAGATAGAATAGCACAGTTACTAATAATACCAAGCCTACATGATAAATTTTCCAGTCATGTTGTAGAAAGAGGTTCCAAGGGATTAGGCTCCACAGGTGTAGATTGGGCTATGCTTTCTTTAAATTTAGATTCTCGCCCCATGCTAAAACTAAATATTCAAGGACATGAATTTAATGGGCTACTGGATACAGGTGCAGATCTTAGCATCATCTCTCGTCAAGAATGGCCAAAACATTGGCCATTACAACAAGCCACTCAATCGCTTCGAGGCCTAGGAGTGGCGACTAATCCCGATAGAAGTGCAATGCTATTAGATTGGAAGGATCCTGAAGGATGTGAAGGAACTATACAGCCATATGTATTGGATCATCTTCCCGTAAATTTATGGGGACGAGATGTCTTAGATCAATTAGGTTTGACATTAACAAATAATATCAATCAAAATGCACCCACTATTATGGCTAGACAAGGTTTTAGGAAAGGAAAAAGATTAGAAAGACAAGAACAATGTATAGCAGCACCAATACAAATAGATCAAAGAACAGACAGACATGGGTTGGATTTTCACAAAGGGCCACTGAGACAATAAAAATTACATGGAAATCAGAAAGACCAGTATGGGTTCCTCAGTGGCCCTTGACTAAAGAAAAGACACAAGTAGCCCATGATCTGGTCAAACAACAATTAGCGGAAGGACATATACAACCTTCTGTATCTCCCCATAATACTCCCATTTTTGTCATCAAAAAGAAATCTGGTAAATGGAGACTACTGCAAGATTTAAGAGCCATTAACAATGAAATGGTCATTATGGGACCTGCTCAATCGGGGATTCCTCAATTGTCTGCTTTGCCAAAAACTTGGTATGTTTTAGTTATAGATATTAAAGATTGTTTTTTTTCAATTCCAATTCATCCTGAGGATAGTCCACGTTTTGCATTTACTATCCCTGCACTAAATCATGAAGGTCCTGATCAGAGATATGAATGGAAAGTACTCCCTCAAGGGATGGCTAACAGCCCAACTATGTGTCAAATTTATGTTAACAAAGTAATCCAGCCACTTAGAAATCAAAATCCTGAACTACAAATATTTCATTATATGGATGATGTATTATTAGCACACAAAGCTAAAAACACATTGCTAGAATGTTATGCCACACTTACAAACTTATTAAAAAATTATAATCTAGAGATAGCAATAGATAAAGTACAATTAAATTTTCCAATTAATTATTTAGGAGTTCTATTATCCTCAACCATGGTCCGTCCACCAAAAATTCAAATACGAGTAGATCAACTCAAATCACTTAATGACTTTCAAAAGTTATTAGGAGACATAAATTGGATAAGGCCTTATCTAGGTATTCCAACAGGAGAATTGGGACCTTTATTTGATATCCTAAAAGGTCCATCAGATCCAAATTCACCCCGAATGTTAACGCCTGAAGCAAGAAAGGCATTAAAAATCATTGAAACATATATGGAAAATATGCATTTGGATAGAATTGATATAAGTTTGCCTTTATTATTTATTGTACTACAACAAAAAATATTCCTACAGGAGTATTTTGGCAAGAAGGTCCATTATTATGGATACATTTATCTTATTCTCCTAACACTATTCTTACTAGGTATCCTGAGGCTGTAGGACAATTAATACTCAAAGGAATAAAAACAGCAAAGGCAGTGTTTGGAATTTCTCCCCATAAAATTATTACTCCATATACTATGAATCAAATTGATGAATTAGCTAATGAGTTAAATACTTGGGCAATAATAATGTGCAAATCTAATGTTTCATTTGATAACCACTTACCATCTAATCCTTTATTGTCTTTTTGGTCATTGCATCCTGTAATTTTTCCAAAAATGACAAGAAAAACACCTATCATGAATGCTCCAAATATATTCACTGATGGGTCAAATAATGGTACAGCAGCAATAGTTACACCTGATCAAACTTTTACATTTTTAGTACCCAAACAATCAGCTCAAAAGGTAGAGCTTAATGCAGTATTACAAACTTTTGTGATGTTTAAAGATTCTGTATTTAATTTATTTTCTGATAGCCAGTATATAGTTAATGCTATAGTATCCCTTGAAGATGCTGGTAGAATTTCCCCTTCTTCTACTGTTTTCTCTTTGTTTTCCACTATACAAAGTTTAATCTGGGACAGAAAAGATCCATTCTTTATAGGACATATCAGGGCACATACAGGATTGCCTGGAGCCCTTAGTTTAGGCAATGATTTAGCAGATAAAACTACACGTGACATACATATTTTCTCTATACTAGAAGAAGCTATAAATTTTCATGAAAGATTCCATGTCAATGCTAATACTTTACAAAAGCGTTTTAAAATAACTAAGGAACAAGCTAGACAAATAATAAAACAATGTCAAAATTGTGTGACCTTTTACCACAAGTTAATCTTGGAATCAATCCTAGAGGATTGATGCCTAACCATATTTGGCAGATGGACGTCACACACTTGCCAGAATTTGGAAAATTAAAATATTTGCATGTTACAGTTGATACTTCTTCTGGATTTTTGATGGGCTCCCTTCATGCCGGCGAAAAAACTAAAGATGTTATAGCTCATTGCTTACAAAATTTTGCCACTGTGGGCATTCCAAAACAGTTAAAAACAGATAATGCCCCTGGTTATACGTCTACTTCTTTTAAACAATTTTGCTCATCATTTGGCATTACTCATATAACAGGAATCCTATACAATCCACAGGGACAAGGCATAGTTGAAAGAGCTCATCAAACTATTAAAATGTACTTATTAAAGCAAAAAGATGGAATTGGGAAGGGGTATATATTCCCCAAAGATAAACTTAAAATAACCCTTTTTACTCTAAACTTTTTAAATTTGGATTCATCAGGACTTAGTGCTGCAGAAAGGCATATGTGTCCAAAAAATGTACATAAGCCCAAGGTACTTTGGAAAGATATTCTAACAGGACAATGGAAAGGTCCTGACCCAGTAATTGTCTGGAATCGGGGGTCTGTTTGTGTGTTTCCACAGGAAGAACAGCAGCCGATTTGGATTCCAGAGAGATTAACCAAGGTTCTGACCCAGAACAGCAGCCGATTTGGATTCCAGAGAGATTAACCAAGGTTCTGACCCAGAACAGCAGCCGATTTGGATTCCAGAGAGATTAACCAAGGTTCTGACCCAGTGATTGTCTGGAGTCGGGGGCCTGTTTGTGTGTTTCCACAGGGAGAACAGCAGCTGATTTGGATTCCGGAGAGATTAACTAAAATCCTGACCCAGTGATTGTCTGGAGTCGGGGGTCTGTTTTTGTGTTTCCACAGAGAGAACAGCAGCCGATTTGGATTCCAGAGAGATTAACTAAAGCAATTTCTACAGACCAAAAAGAAGATGATTTAGCTCAAATCCATAATAGCTGATATCCAAAACTCCAATTTGGCTATCCTTACATCTGCGACAGAACCAGGATGCTTTTTTCAATATCTATTTTATTATTGCCCTTTCCCATATCATGAAGTTCTATTTTATTTTTTTGAGCTCATACAGACCTAGGTTAATGTTTTGCTGATCAGTTCTATTTTTTTTTGACTATAGAGTTTTTAAACATTGCAATAGAGATTTTACCTGTAAAAAGTTATAAGGCCTTTACTATTATGTTATGTGTTGTATGTATTATATTATGTGTGCACACTTGTGTTTTGTGTTATATGTTTGAATGTACGTATGTCCAATGTACGTATTTCCATATATCATATATGATGAGCGCTCATGAAAAGATGGATCCAAATATTTTTTTATTCACGTGATTTAAATGGTTTAATTTAAATTGGGTAAATAACTGTTAAGAATTGTTTTGATATGTAAACAAAAAAGGAGGTTCTGTTTGTTTACTCTCACCTTTCGTTTTCATTATATTTAATAATTCTCTTCACTATAATGTAAATTGTTAAGAAAATTGTTTTCTTTTAGTGCCTTCTGGAATGTTACCTAATTTTTTCTTTAGTCATTATTGCCAGAATTCCTATCTTCATCCCTGTGCCGGTGAAGACAAAGATAAAACTAATCTACAGTTTCTGCAATAGCCATCACTGAACTGCTTACAGAACTTACACTGAACTGCTTACAGAACTATGTGTCACTTGTATGCATTGTGAACTATCTGTTGGTGCAGCGACTTGTGTAGTGTTGGGATATTTTTGCTGATGATATCATCGGTGGTACAATTTTCCCAAAAGGAGCCGTCAATTGACTTGGTATATCTTCCTCCCTTCTGCTTGTCATGATCATTCAGCTAAAATTTGGGGGTCAACAGAGGTGAGGCAAAGAACCTCACCCCCCCCCCGCTGAGACCTCTCCACAGGTGTGGCTGTACTGGACCGGTAGTCAATGACGGGTAAGATCCAATTACAATGGTACCAACCTAAGACAGGAGGCTGACGCCCTGAGGTCAGCTCATCCGAAGACGGGTAAGGACCATATGTATTGGACAACCTAAGGCAGGCACGGTCCATAAGCCACATGCTTGTTGTTTAAACAGAGAGGGGGAGATGTTGAGAGCCACAGCCAAAGGGGCCCCAGCAAACTTCCAGCTGCCAGCAAGCTTCAGACTGCCCCAGCAACATCTAGCTGATTGGCTCCTCTGCGGTGATGTTCATTGGGCTGTTTCCCTGCCCTTCAGACTGCCAGCTGATGATTGGCTCACAGCTGCCCCAGCAACATCTAGCTGATTGGCTCCTCCACGGAGCTGCTCATTGGGTGACTTCTTTGGCTCTGCCCACGCAACCCAGCCAATCGGCCTCAAGAGGAGGAGGATTGTGGGAGGAAAAGGCTGGTGTTGGGGAGAGAGGCTTGTGGAAGCCGGTGGTGGTAGTTGGGCTCTGAGGGTTTTTCCCTGGAGCTGTTTTGTTTGGCGTTTGTAGTTCTAAAAATAAAGTTAGTTTCTTTTTGACAAGTGGCTCCTGATTTGTGCCAAGCCAGACTTCGGCAGGGAGGAAGGGAGGAAGGAAGGGAGGGAGGGAGTAAGGGAGTGAGGAATGAGAGAAGAAGGGAGGGAGGGAGGAAGGGAGGAAGGAAGGGAGGAAGGAAGGGAGGAAGGGAGGGAGGGAGGGAGGAAGAGAGGGAGGAATGAAAGGAGGAAGAGAGGGAGGAAGGGAGGGAGGGAGGAAGGAAGAAGGGAGGGAGGGAGGAAGGAAGGAAGGAAGGGAGGAAGAGAGGGAGGAAAGGAAGGAGGAAGGGAGGGAGGGAGGGAGGAAGGAAGGAGGGAGGGAGGGAGGAAGGAAGGGAGGGAGGGAGAAAGGGAGGAAGAAAGTGAGGGAGGAAGGAAGGGAGGAAGGGAGGAAGGAAGGGAGGGAGGGAGTAAGGGAGTGAGGAATGAGAGAAGGAGGGAGGGAGGGAGGAAGGGAGGAAGGAAGGGAGGAAGGAAGGGAGGAAGGAAGGGAGGAAGGGAGGGAGGAAGTGAGGGAGGGAGGGAGGAAGAGAGGGAGGAATGAAAGGAGGAAGAGAGGGAGGAAGGGAGGGAGGGAGGAAGGAAGAAGGGAGGGAGGGAGGAAGGAAGAAGGGAGGGAGGGAGGAAGGAAGGAAGGAAGGGAGGGAGGGAAGGAGGGAGAAAGGGAGGAAGGGAGGAAGGAAGGGAGGAGGAAGGGAGGAGGAAGGGAGGAAGGAAGGTAGGGAGGAAGGGAGAGAGGGAGGAAGAGAGGGAGGAAGAGAAGGAGGAAGGGAGGAAGAAAGGAAGGAGGGTGGGAGGGAGGGAGGAAAGAAGGAAGGAGGGAAGGAGGGAGAAAGGGAGGAAGGAAAGGAGGAGGAATGGAGGAGGAAGGGAGGAAGAGAGGGAGGAAGGGAGAGAGGGAGGGAGGAAGGGAGAGAGGGAGGAAGGGAAGGAGGAAGGGAGGGAGG